>NC_043717.1:16570659-16624966 GCF_006229205.1 Suricata suricatta
AAAAAATTAAAAAAAAATAAAAATAGAACTTCATACAATCCAGTAATACCACTACTGAGTACGTATCCAAAGGAAATGAAAACACCATTTTAAAGAGATATATGCACCCTTATGTTTATTGCAACATTATTCACAATAGCTAAGACATGGAAGCAACCTAAGTGTCCATCAAAAGATGAATGGATAAAAGTATATTGGAATATTCCTCAGCCATAAAAAAGAATGAGATCTTGCCAGTGATGACAACATGGATGGACCTACAGGGTACAGTGCTGAATGAAATAGTGAAATAAGTCAGAGAAAAATACCATATGATTTCACTTACATGTTGAATCTATAAAACAAAACAAATGAACAAACAAAACAGATCCAGACTCAGGTACAGTGAACAAACTGGCAGTTGTGAGAGGGGAAGGCGGTGACAGGACTGAGGAAATATACTGTATACCTGAAACTAATATACACTTGACCCTTGGACAACACGGCTTTGAACTGTATGGGTCTGCTTATATACAGATCTTTTTGATAAATAAAGGATAGTACTGTAAATGTATTGTCTCTTCCTTATGATTTTATTAATAACATTTTCTTTTTCTGGCTTACTTTATCATAAAATACATTGTATAATGCATATAACATACAGATATGCATTAATCAACTGTTAATGTTGTCAGTAAAAATTCCAGTCAACAGTAGGCTATTAGTAGTTAGGTTTGGGGGACTGAAAAGTTATATGCAGATTTTCAACTGCATAAGGGCCAGCGCTCCCATTGTTCAAAGGTCAACGGTATACTGTATACCAATTAATTCAGTTTAAAAATGTTTTTAAGGGACACTTAGGTGGTTCAGTCAGTTAAGCATCTGACTCTTGATCTCAGCTCAGGTCCTGAGATCAGGGTCGTGAGTTCAAGCCCCATGTTGAGCTCCGTGTTGGGCATGACACCTACTTAAAATAAAATAAATGTTTTTTAAAAAGAATACAATGTCTAAACACTGGAAAGTGGGGAAAGAGAGGTGTGAGGTGGTGTGAAAATATAAGCATCCTCATTGTTCATAGCAGGAAGTCTAAAATTGGAACAGGTAGTTAAAATTTTCCAACTTAAAGGGTGCCTGGGTGGCTCAGTCACTTATGCATCTGACTTCAGCTCAAGTCATGATCTCGTGGCTCATGAGTTTGAGCCCCTCATCAGACTCTGTGCTGACAGCTCAGAGCCTGGAGCCTGCTTTGGATTCTGTCTCTTTCTCTCTCTGACCCTCCCCCACTTGTACTCTATCTCTCTCTCAAAAATAAATAAACCTTTAAAAGATTCCAACTGCAACCACTTAATATTTTAAAATCTTCTTTGTTAAACTCAGAAGTCTCCTAGGAAATATCTGGTCAGGAAGAGATATTGATTAGAAATTCATTAGTTTCACTAAAGTTTCTTTTTTTCTGTGATATTCAAGTAACATTAAAAGTAACATTTTGATTAAAATAACATTTAACTATTTCATTCTTATTTTAATTAAGAAATAGCATCTTCTTAAAATCTCCCTGCCTGTATCTATGTACTTCCATATCATTTTTCATGAGCCTAGGCACTTCCTAATATCAGTGATGATTGATTTTGGATGGTGTTTTTTTTGGAACTTTCAACCTCCCTAACTCTGTACTTTTCTTAACTTTTTGAATTGTTTAAAATAAGCATGTACTGGGGCACCAGAGTGGCTCAGTTGGTTAAACATTCAAGTTCAGCTCGGGTCATGATCTCATGGTCTGTGAGTTTGGGCCTTACGTAGGGCTCTGTGCTGATGGCTCAGAGCCTGGAGCCTGCTTGGGATTCTGTGTCTCCTTCTGTCTCTGCCCCTCAACTCGTGTTCTGTCTCTGTGTCTCTCCAAAGTAAACAAACATTAAAAACTAATAAAAAATAAATGATAAATAAAATTAAATAAGCATTTATTGTGTTGACAAAAGAAGGCTAGTTTTTCTTTAAAAAATAGAAAAAATAAGGACAAAGAGGGAAGGAAGGGGCAGAGAAAGAAGAGAGGGAGTAGGAAATTCTGGAAGCAAACATGCCAAGATATTAGCAGTTTATTCTGGATGTGTAAATATGGACAGTTTTTATTTTCTCTATTACATTTTCTTTTTTTATATATTTTCTCATAATTGACATACAGTATTACTGTTGGCACTTGAAAAACGTGGAGATTAGGGGCGCCGACCCTTTTGCACAGTCGAAAATCCTCATATAGCGTTTGGCTCCCCAAAAACCTTACTAATAGCCTCCTGTTGACTGGAACCCTTACCAATCACATCAACAGCTGACTATCACATATTTTGTATGTCATATATTTATATACTGTATTCTAACAACAAAGTAAGCTAGAAAAAATGTATTTTCTGTTTGCTTTTTAAACAAAGTAAATAAACAGAAGAACAGAAACAGACTCACAATTTTCAACTTTTGCTGTGTGTCAGAATCATCTGGAGAATTTGCTGAAGCACAGAATCATGGGACCCAGAATTTCAAATTCAGGAGGCTGAGTTGGGATCCAAGAATTAGCATTTCTAACACGCTTTCTGGTGATACTGATGCAGCCTGCATGTAGAGTCTATATGAATTTCATCCTTCTTCCACATTCAGTGAACATTACTGAAATACAGATAACCAAGGTGGAAATAATATCTTTAAGATACTCTAAATAATGAATGAAAATTACACTTAGAAGAATGAAATAATAGGGCAGTTTTCTTTTAATGGTTATTGGCCAATGGAAGACTTGCCTCAGCAGAGTCTGGCGCCCAGAGGAAGGAGATGGAAGCTTCAGTCAGGCTGGCATTTGGGAGTGAATAAAAGAGTTAGTGGAGCCGTAGAGGCCTCACATCTTAGAAGTCCAAACACAAGGAACTGAGGGACAACTTTCTCTGGCCCGTGAGACTCCAGAAGTGGGCATGGCTCTGAGCCATAATCTGAAGCTGTAGATGTACCAATGTGAAGGGAACAAAAGTTCTCATCTGTTCATATTCTCTTTGCTAAAAGTCATGTTGCTTTGGACAGCATAAGACGGGGCCTCTCAGTGCATTTTCGGAGCATGGTGCTTCATTTGCTGCAGCACACTCACTGCAGCATCGGTTTTGTGGAGGTGAGCTACAATTTCTTTGAAGATTCAGCACGTGGATCCTCTCTTGCCCTTTCCTCTGATTTCTGATGAACATGAAGCTGAAGGAGTATTACTTCGTGAGAAAACATTTTTCATTTAATAGCTGGGGACACTGACCCTCTGGATGTTGATGGTACATATTTAAACATGTATCAGGCAGTGGTGCAACACAGTTACCCCCTCTTACCTGGACTCACTTGCAACATGAACAGGCTGTCTGGCATTTGCTTACTGATTTGCAATAGCAAGTTTTTTATTCAAACAATAAATCTGGGATAAACATTTTTTAAGTCATTTTAATGAGTAGTCAGATAGTGAGGGTTCAGATAATGAGGGATGCCTGGGTGAGTCAAACCTGTACATGTGGCAGGCATAGGCCTGGGTGCTGCGTATATAATAATCAACACAATAAATATGGTACTGCCCTCGTGGCCTTATAGCTGGTGAGAGAGAATAAAATGTAAACCCCTGCAAAGTGTCATAAAGACCAAGAGGAAAATAATAGGATGCTGTTAGAAATAATGTAGGGATGGGGAAGGGGGCAGAGAGCCCTTCTGAGAAGGTAATATTTTATTTTTGTTTTTGTTTTTATGGAACATTTTGTTTTGAGTTTTCTATGGAAATGTTTAAAGTGCAAAAAAGTACCAAGAAGAAAATAACAGCCACCCACATTTCCACCATCCAGAAATAACCTCATAGCACTTCAGCATTGTTACTGCAATTAAAGCTTGTGAAAGCTCTCCTTTGCTGATGGCGGGGGGAGCAGCGGGTTCAGTGGACAACTTGGGGCACCCCTGGCTCAAGCTCCTGACAGTGATTAAAAAGAAAGAGGGTTTGGGGATGACTGAGTGGCTGAGGGGGAGGGGAACAAATTGGGTGGACCGCATGTGTTCGGTGTAATCAAATGGGCGATAATGATGCCATGAAGGAGCCAGGAATAGGGTGTGTGAAATAGGTTGGAGGTGGGGCAAGGAGACCAAGAATGCAGTAGTTTTGAAGATTCGCGTGAAACACGCAAATGGGGCTGTCAAGTAGGCCACTAGAGAAAAGATTCTCGGGCACAGGAGAGACGTTGTATACAGATGCGATTTAAAGCAGGGAGGTGGAAGAGATCGCCTGGGAAGAAAGTTTAGAAAAAAACAAGGTCAGGACTGAACCTTAAGAAAAGCCAACATGAAAATGGAGGCAAGGAATAGCAACTGGGCTAAAAGAATGAAGTGACTAGCCACGAAGGGAGGAGAGAAACCTGATGAGTTCGATGCTAGGTAGAACAGAGGCCCCAAAACATCCATGTCCTAACCCCTGCAGCCTGTAAAGCTTTACCTCAAATGGCCAAAGAGACTTTGCACATGGAATTAAGGTTCTGGACCTTAGATGGGAGCACATCCTGGATTCTGAGTGTCATCACACGGGTCCTTGAAGTGGAAGAGGGAGATGATGGTGGAGGAAGAGGCTAGAGACAAGCACAGTGTAGAGAGACTTGATCCACCATTGCTGGCTTAGAAGATGGACGAAGGGGCCATGAGCCAAGGTATTCAGGCTGCCTCTAGAAGCTGGCAGCTGTCCTCAGCTGCCAGTGCATGAGGATGTGGCACCCTTAGTCCTACAGCCACTGGGAACTGAATTTTGCCTCCTGCCTCAGTGAGCTCCAAGCAGATTCTTCCCGAGAGCTTCTGGAAAGGAACCCAGCCAACACTTGTTTTAGCCCAGAGGAACGTGTGCCAGACTCCTGACCTCCAAAGCTGTAAGATAATACGTTGTGTTGTCTTAAGCCTCTAAGTTTGTGGTAAATTGCTACAGCACATAGTGCTCAAACAATATTAGCTATTATTATTATCATCCTCTTTGAGATTGTCTTCCTGTTTAACTGATGAAAGTAGTGATTCCCTTTCAGTGGGTGTGGTAGAGTGAGATTTGTGGTCTGGGGGGGCCTTTACAAAGTTCCCTGAACTGCCCATCAGAGCAGTGGCTGGCGAGTCTCCCAGTAGGTCAGCCTGTCTGAACTGGTCGCTCAGTTCCAAGGCCATGGCACAGGGATGCCACGTGCACACACACAAGGTGTGCTGCTGCCTCACTGCCTCAGGTCTAGTGAAGCCGGCTGTAGCTTGCCGCACAGCTCCTACCCCGCGCCCCCGCTAATGCCGCCTCCTCAGAGAAGCAGAAAGGAGTTGCACACAAAGTAACACCAGTGTTGAGACACTTTGTGCTCCCTGCCTAAATGTCAGGCTTTGACAACTGTGCCTTCCCTATTGTTCTCCCAACGTGGGTAATGTCATATTTCCTGACAGCTGGAATCCGCTCATCGCTCACAGCCGCCTGGGGATAGCCTGCAGCCCGCTGTCTTAGGGCAGTGCTTCTCAACCCTGACTGCACATGAAAAGCAGCTGGGAAGTTGTTGAAAATACAAATATCTGGGCCCCATTCTTTTTTTTAATGTTTATTTATTTTTGAGAAAGAGAGAGAGAGAGAGAGAGGGAGAGAACTTAAGTGTGGGAGGGGCAGAGAGAGGAAGACAGAGGATCCAAAGTCAGCACAGAGCCTGACACGAGACTCCAACTCACAAACTGCAAGATCATGACCTGAGCCAAAGTCAGACGCTCAGCCTACTAAGCCACCCAGGCACTGGGCCCCATTCTAAATCAAGTGCACCAGGACCTCTGGGTGTTAGGCCTGGGCATGGGTATTTTTTGAAAGCTTTCAGGGTGATTCCAAAGCAAAGTGCTGTTGGAGAAGCATTCCCGTACAGCATCCCTTTCACTGCTGAGAGAGGGAGGCAGTCCTCATACCCAGGCGTCTCTTACATTCTGAGGCCCGCAGAGCTGATGGACTGAGTCCCCACAGTGCTGAGATCTTCCATGGAGGTCCGGAGGAGACATTCGAAGACAAACGTCTCCAAGTCGGGGTGGAGGACTCAGCTACAGCTACCTTGACTGGTGATACTGTGCTCTGTGCTCTGGCTCATCTGGGAGACACGAAGGGGCTAAAGCTTGGGAAACAAAGATATTTCACTCTTTCTTTCATAAGCTTTACTCAGGATGCTCAGTTTTTTGGCTAAGCCATAAAAGTTCCATTGATTCTAGTTTCACAATGTGGCAGACAAAATGTTCTCCATAGGTCTTAGCTCGGGCTGCAGTAACAAAATACCACAGACTGGATGGGTTAAACAACAGACGTTTATGGTCTCATAGTTCTAGAAGTTGGAGAGTCCAAGATCAAGGTGCTGGCCAACTTAGTCCCTGGTGAGAACTCTCCTTCGAGCTTACAGATGGCTGTGTTTTTGCAGTGTCCTCACAGGACCAAGAGAGTAAGCTCTGGGGCCTCCTCTCCATCTGTGAGCATGAATCCCATCATGGGGGCTCCACCTTCATGACCTCATCTCAACCTATTAACCTCCCAAAGCCTCCCTTCCTAATATCCTCACAGTGGGTCTTAAGGGCTTGAACACATGAACTCTGAGGGAACACATTCAGTCTGTAGCACCATTATTTCCATACAATTTCTCGGCAATCTATAAATTAAAATGATCAGTGCCCTGTAGATACCTCCAGCAACCCAAGTAGCCAGAGCTTAATAAAAGTGGTAGGAAGCTGCATCTTTAGGATCCTTGGCTAAGACTGACAGAGTATTGCTGTTGCAGAAAGAATGACCCACCCCTCCCAAGGACATCCGTGCCCTCGTCTCAGGAAGCCATGACTATGTCACCTTACCTGGCAAAAGGGGCTTTACAAGTATAGTTGAGGCTACAGGCCTTAAAATAGATTATCTTGGATTATCTAGGCAGTGCCAATCTCATCACATAAATCCTTAAAAGCAGAGAACCTTCTCTGGCTGGTGGCAGAAAAGATGCTGCAAGAGGGGAATTAGAAGAGCCTTGAAACAGGAGAGAGACTCTGTGCCCAAGCAGCACAAGGAAAATGAAAGAGGCAACATGAGAAGGATGTGACGCCGTGCAGGAGCTGAGGAGGTTCTCAGGTGACCGCCAGCAAGAACATGGGGACCTCCATACTCTACAAGGAATTGAATTCTGTCAACAGCGGATTCTTCTCCAGAACTTCCAAAAAGAGCTCAGGTGGGGCTCCTGGGGGCTTAGTCAGTTAAGTGTCTGACTTCGGCTCAGGTCATGATCTCACGGTTTGTGGGTTCGAGCCTGGCGTTGGGCTCTGTGCTGACAGCTCAGAGCCTGGAGCCTGCTTCGGATTCTGTTTCCCTCTATCTCTCTGCCCCTCCCCTGCTCATGCTCTGTCTCTCTGTGTCTCAAAAATAAATAAACATTAAAAATTTTTTTTTAATTTTAAAAAATTTTTTAAAATTAAATAAATAAACATTAAATTTTTTTTTAATTTTTTAAAAAGAGCTACCTGGCTCTTTGACCCCAACCTTGACACCTAGAGCAGGGGAAGCAGAGGACCCCACCCAGATTTCTGACCTACAGAACTATGAGGTGATAAATTCGTATGGTTTCAAACTGCTAATTTGCAGTGATTCTTTAAAAGCAACAATAGTGGGGCACGTGGGTGGTTCAGTTGGTTGAGCATCTGACTTCAACTCAGGTCATGATCACACAGTTTGTGAGTTCAGGCCTCACACTGAGCTCGCTGCTGTCAGCCTGCCAGCACAGAGCCCACTTCAGATCCTCTGTTACCTTTTCTCTGCCCTTCTCATGCTTGTGCTCTCCCCAAAAATAAATAAATAGTTTGAAATAATAAACAAACAAATAAATAAAAGCAACAACAAAAGCCTAAAATGTAACTGCAAGACAATACACATTTTGAACCATTGCCCGCCAATAAACAATCCCCGTGATTGTGCAGATGCAGATCACTGAGAGCGGCAAAACCAGGCAAGCTTTGGTGGTCAGTTTACCCCTGGAACATTTAGCTTGATTGTTGACTTGCCAACGATGAATTGTGATGATTACAACTTTGATGAGGTTTCTCCCTACAAAGTCCTCAGAACACAATAAAAGGAAATTATTACGCCCAGCCAGGCCTCTTGTGAAAATACAATGCAGGTATGATGATTGCTAAAATAAAAAAGTTCAGAATGAAATGCATGATTTGGAAAAGAGGTTTAACTATCATCAAGACAATTTTCCCCTGTAATAGGCCTGTGAGAACAGTAGGGACTTCTGATCGGTCTATCTTGGTCATTTCCCCTGGATGTTATGTCAAACAGCCAAACATACCTGCAACCTTTATGTTCTTCTCAATTTCCTAGCAACAGATTTCTAGCTCCTAGCCAAGGATGTCATTAGGAAATGCCTGCATTTTAGAATCATAGCATGATCCTTCAAAAGGCTTTCTCCTGGGCATATTTTATTAACTCCAACAATAGAAACCAACTCTACTTACCTTAAGCAGAATATTAATTTATTGCAGTAATTTATCGAATAGTTCACAGAATTAACAGGAAGGTTAGAGAATTGGCTCTGAAAATGGGCGGGAAACAAAGGAAGTCAAGAAGTTGGATCCACTGCTAAAATTATATCATGGCAAGAGTGGATTAAAGAAACCACTGCTGAGCCCCCGATGCTGTTACCCCTGGCTCTGCCCCCTCTGGGTGCTGGCGACTGTGGCTGTAGCTGCTGAGAATTCTAAACTGCTCCCTCTTTCTACTTACAGATCTGAAATCCCAAGTGGAAAGATATAATTTTTCTAAGCTTAGATAATAGGCAAAAATAGAACTTTCCAGCTACCAAGGGTCAGTATAAGCACATATTTTAGCTTCCTTAGTAGGAGGCAGGACTGTACTTCCCTTTAAGATTTAGACTGTGTGCCATTCCTCACCCATAAGAAAGGGTGCAAGGTGGAGACTCATCTACACATGTATCTAAAAAATACACACACACACACACACACACACACACACACACACATATTTCCTCCTTCAAATAACGCAACCTACTCTATTCCCAAAGAATTTCCCCATGTTTCCTGTTACTTCTTCTGTCCCCCTGCCCAGGGCATCTGAGGGACATCTATTTCTGTCATAATCCCGTGTCAACCACCAGCCCACTCTATGCTCAGTAGCAGAGCAAAGGAAGAGGAAAGGCAGTTGCTTAAAATCTGTAAATATATACATGGCGCCGTGAGGAAGAGAGTCTGGAAGAGGCTCTGGTCCTTGTTTCTGCACCTGATCATGAGGTATTTACCACTTCCCTCCTCCATTACTCCTTCTCAACCCCACCGCAGCTGACTGCAGCAGTATGCTAGTAGGCGTTTAGCAATCAGCTCTCCATTATAAATTGTACTGATACAAAAGATGTTTAGCACAATAATAAATAAAATAATAATAAAACACACAATGTTTTTAAGTGCACATTCCATATTACTAGTTGATTGTCAAAGCTTAAGGTTTTTGGAATGTCTCATTGGGGTTCTTTTCCCAACCTGTGGTTGCAGTTCAACCATGATTAGACAAAACCAGATACAAATAAAGGTGTGATTACTACTCCAGCTCAGCCATAGGTTGCTCACGTCATTAATAAGTGTAGTTCTGACATGGATATTTGTTGATAATTCTGTTTGCATTAGCAAGGAAGATGACAGGGGAAAAATAAAGGTATACAACAGAATTGTATTTCTTCATCAGTGACCTGAGCAACTGATTTACTGAATCAAGTACGTTTTGAAATATTAGAAGACTCTTTCCTCAGATTTTTGTGACATGATATGTATCAATCATCTGGGATTTTAAATTCTGTCTCTAAGAGTTATAAATATTTTTTAGATTGGGGTGCCTGGATGGCTCAGGCAGTTGAATGTCCAACTTTAGCTCAAGTCATGATTTCACAGTTTGTTCGTTTGAGGGCCACATAGGGCTTTCTGCTGGCAGCTCGGAGCCTGGAACCTGCTTCGGATTCTGTGTCTCCCTCTCACTCTCCCCTTCCCCTGCTCACGCTCTGTCTCTCTCTCAAAAATAAACAAAATTTTTTTCAAAAATATTTGTTAAAGTTATCATTAGTTATTTGTACACAATTGATCAAAAGGACATAAATATAAATATTGATCATCATAAAACACAAAAAAGCAAATTTTAATGGAAATTGCATTTCTCAGGAATATGGAGGGTGATTTTTAGAAACTAGTTCATGTATCTATGGATGAATATGAATGAGACAGGGCTCCACAGCAATTGAACAGTTCATTTCTGTTTTTTTATTGTTAAAGATGTAAGTCTTGCTCACATTAATAAGTATATAGGAATGGAGCAGTTTTGCCCCTCAATTTGTTGAACTCTTTCCAAGGATGTGCTAAAGCGACATAGTGCTCTTGCAACAAATATTAATTTCAATGATGTGTCAGCTTCCAGCTTGTAGGTTTTCCAGTTTTGTCAAATGCAAAGAATTAGAACTGTATGATTTGGGAAATGAATTGTCACCTACTCTTTGCATCATTTACTTTCTGAGAGTATACTAAAAAGATATTACTGTGACTTACAACACAACTCTTAATGGTGCTTGTTGCCCTTTCTCCAACAGTCATCTCGTGTAGCCTTTGTACTCAGAAAAGCTTAGCGAATACTTTTAACTATTTGTCGTTAGAATATTATTTATAAAGTATTTTTATATTGCCACATGATTTATTTTTTAATATGTGTTTTCATTTTTTTAATTTATTAATTTTCTTAAATTTACATCCAAGTTAGTTAGCATATAGTGCAATAATGATTTCAGGAGTATTTTCCAGTGATTCCTCACCTAAATATAATATCCAGTGCTTATCCCAACAAGTGCCCTCCTTAATGCCTCTTACCCAGTTAGCCCATCCCCCCACCCACAACCCCTCCAGCAACCCTCAGTTTGTTCTCTGTATTTAAGAGTCTCTTATAGTTTGTCCCCCTTCCTGTTTTTATATTATGTTTGCTTCCCTTTCCTTATGTTCATCTGTTTTGTATCTTAAACTGCACATATGAGTGAAGTCATATGATACTTTTCTCTGACTGATGCCGCTTAGCATAATATACTCTAGTTCTATCCACATTGTTGGAAATGGCAAGACTTTATTCTTTTTGATCAACAAATAATATTCCATTGTATAAATGTACCACAGCTTCTTTTTCCATTCATCAGTAGATGGATCTTTGGGCTCTTTCCATACTTTGGCTATTGTCAATAGCACTACTATAAACATTGGGTGCATGCACCCCTTTGAAACAGCACTCCTGTATCCTTTGGATAAATACCAAGTAGTGCAATGGCTGGGTCATAGGGTAGTTCTACTTTTAATTTTTTAAGGAACCTCCATACTGTTTTCCAGAATGGCTCTACCAGCTTGCATTCCCACCAGCAGTGCAGAAGGGCTCTTCCTTCTCCACATTCTCACCAACATCTGTTGTTGCCTGAGTTGTTCATTTTAACCATTCTGACAGGTGTGAGGTGGTATCTCATTGTGGTTTTGACTTGTATTTCCCTGACAATGAGCAATGTTGAGCATTTTTTCATGTCTCTGTTGGCCATCTGGAAGTTTTCCTTGGAAAAGTGTCTATTCATGTCTTTTGCCCATTTCTTCACTGGATTATTTGATTTTTGAGGGTTGAGTTTGATAAGTCCCTTATAGATTTTGAATACTAACCCTTTATTTGATATGTCATTTACAAATATCTTCTCCCATTCCATCAGTTGCCTTTTAGTTTTGTTGATTGTTTCCTTTGCTGTGCAGAAGCTTTTTATTTTGATGAGGTCCCAGTAGTTCATTTTTGCTTTTATTTTGCTTCCCTCCAGAGCCATGTCAAATAAGAAGTTGCTGTAGCCAAGGTCAAAAAGGTTTTTGCTTGTTTTGTCTTCTAGGATTTTGATGGCTTCCTGTCTTACATTTAGGTCTTTCATCCATTTTGAGTTTATTTTTGTGTATGGTGTGAGAAAGTGGTCCAGGTTTATTCTTCTGCATGTCATTGTCCAGTTCTTCCAACACCATTTGATGAAGAGACTATCTTTTTTCCATTGGACACTCTTTCCTGCTTTGTCAAAGATTAGTTGTCCATACATTTGTGAGTCCATTTTTGGGTTCTCTATTCTGTTCTATTAGTCTATGTGTCTGTTTTTGTGCCGTTACCATACTGTCTTGGTTATTATGACTTTGCAATACAGCTTCAAGTCCGGAATTGTGCTATATATTGCCACGTGCTTTAATTATATTTTCTGCCTAACAGGTGCCTGGGTGGCTCAGTTGGTTAAGCTTCCAACATCGGCTCAGGTTATGATCTTGTCGCTTGTGAGTTCAAGTCCTGTGTACGGCTCCATGCTGACAGCTCAGAGCCTGGAGCCTGCTTTGGACCTGTGTCTCCCTCTCTGTGCTCCTCCCCTGCTCATGCTCTCTCGCTCTCGCTCGCTCTCTCTCTCTCTCTCTCTCTCTCTCTCTCAAAAATAAATAAACATTAAAAAGTGTTTTAATTATGTTTTCATCCAAAGCTTGGAACTACAGCTTTAGCTTGAATCATTCAAAGTTTGGAAAATGTTTCCATTTCATTTATATGGGAAAGCCCATTTTCATTGTCAAACCAGTTCATCAAATTATATTTGCATCTCAGCTACAAGGAAGGAGGATCAGGAAAGAAAGAAGTAGCTGACCTCTCCCTTCAGGGATACTTACCAGGAATTATAAACACTGCTTTTGCTTAATGACCTTTGCCAGAATTTTGCCCTGGAGCCTCTGTGAGCTGCAAAAGGGGTAGCTATGCAGGTGAAGTTCAGAGATTTTATTGCTGAAGAAGAGGAGGAAGAATGAATCTTGAGGGACACTTACCACTCTAGGCCACTCTCAACGCATTTTTATGTTAGGCAGCTGTGAAACTGCCTAACTGGATGCCCATCGCCCCGACTCACCATAGCATGGAAGCCACTCTGTCGCAAGGACTTGCTTGCCACTCCTCAACCTCAAGGTTTCTCAGGACCTCGTGTGATCTGCTCAGCTGTATTTCCACTGCCAGTGCTTTCACTTCCTATTCCTCCTGGACGCTGTTACCTCATTTTCCATTTTCACTGCAGAGCCTAGCAGCCCACCAGATCATCAATACCGATTACACATTATGTTCAAGTCGCCTTTCTGTCTCGAGCTCTTTTTATTACTTTATTCAAGGGTGTTTTCTTATTGAAATGACACTTAAGCCCCAAGTTGTGTGCAGTTTTGCAATGACACATAAACAAGAATGACGAAAAGGCAAGGGTGCTTTGGGCCATGGGGTTTAAACATGAGGATATTTTATTGCAGCTTTCAAAAAATTCTAGGAGATGAAACTGCTTTTATAGAAAAGAGAAATCTGGGGTCTGATTAACTGTTTTTCTAGGGACACATCTATTTTAAAAATAAAACCAAGCCTTCACTGTTATAACAATCTTGTATATGGAGAGCAAATAACATTAATTATGTAGTAATTCTATATGTTGATATACTTACATATATATTTACATAGATATATGCCTTCCTGACTATTATGATGAAAATGTAGTTTGAAAAATATGCAAGAGGGGGGATGGGGATAGTTGTGAAATTAATTGAAGTAAGATTTCCTATAGAATTTCTATTTTTAAAATTATTTCCATCATCGGTACTGTTTCCAAATGCTTACTCTTGTAGGAAAAAAAAGAGAGAGAGAGAGAGAGAAAGGATCACTATCCATGTATTTGACCCTTCACTCATCTGTAGTGGGAAAGTAGCAGGAATGATTCACTTTCTGAATTAAAGTGATGTTGTATATTCATCCAGTCACATCTTCAGTAGAAAATGTGTCTGTGATCTTCAATAATATTTTAATATTTTTCCATTTGTGCATAGAAGTCGTAACAGGCCCTCTGCCTCACCTCTCGGCATTTTAGCACTTATGACTCAGCTTCCAACCTGCCAATCACTGCATTCCTTTGTAGGGTGGCTATCCCTGAGCTGCAGAGCTCACTTTGCCTGCTGGTGTGGCAGGCGGCCCTCAATTAATGATGGAAGGGGGTTGGTGCGTAAATACCCCAGCTCCCTCGTTCGAACTGGAGCAACTATTCTCTTCAGACTTCCAGAGCTTCCCCTGTAGAATTAGGTGTCAGTTACCCATAGTTATAACTGCCTTCCCAGCCTCCCTCTTGAGCTGCCTTCCTGGCCTTCTCGCACCTCCCCAGACCGCTCCTGGAGTCACCTTCCCTGTCCAAACAAGTTACCTTCACTTGAATCCTTGTCTCAGAGACTTCTACCAGGGAAAGAAACAAAGAGCAAACAAACAAACAAAAATGCTTATTTTATTGATGTGCTTACTACCCTGAACATTTGCCTAAATCATAACTTCTGATTTAGATATAGGAATCTGGATTATCGGGGGGTTAAAGTAAATCCAAATGATTGGATCATGACTTAAGTCACTGGTTATATACCTTCATCTTAAATCATTATTGGTAGTTGAGCTCTCCATATGCTCATCAGATACAGCCCTTAATGTCACCCTCAAATAGAGTCTTTGCAAGTCTTCTTTGAAAGCATCTGGTGAAGGAACTCCACAATACAGTGTTCTCTCCTCCAGTAGCACCTGGCTCTACACTGTACTGAGGCTCATTGCCTCATTGATTTGGCCGTAGTTTTAGTTTTGAAAACACACGCAGCATTGTAAGGGATCGTTACCCTAATAGGGCAGCCAGGATTTCAGTGCAGATCGATCTGAGTTCAGAGACGATGCTCCTGTGTGCAGAACTATGGAGCTGAGCCCAGAAAGCAGAAGCGAGAGGTGCTCGGAGCTGCTCTGTGGGCAGTGGCTGTGTTAATCTCACTGGAGGAAGGAGAGCACATAAGGGATTAAGAAAGGGCCAATGCCTGAGTCACCCCAGGGCAGTTCCAGGTCACATGTACATCAAGACTATGTGACATTTAGATGTCTCGGGTCACCTCAAGCCAGATTATCTTTTAGTCCTTGCTTGGCTACCCACACGCACTTGGAAGCTCTCATGCATCCTCCTTGCCCTTCAGAAAAAAAATAGATGATGAGTGTTCGATTGTGCATGAAACAGATCGGCTTCCCTGGCTCAGCCAGACCTCCGGGAAGCCACAGAATCTTCTTCAGTGACCTGACTATCACGCTCTGGAAGCAAACGTTCTCTTGGTCTCTCATTTCCTTTTTCTTATTCTTGGTCTCTCCCTCTTTCCCTCCTACACACCTTTCTCTTTACTACTTCTTAAGCAGCAAAAAAGCTCTGAAGTTTCAAAGCGCGTCCTTTGACATGTCTCTGCGTAAAGTCATGTGACGCCAGGCTGCCCCTCAGACATTTTTCACAGCTCCCAGCTCTCTCACCCACCCACTTTGCATCTGGGTCTCTGTAGAGTTCTTAGTACATCAGTTATCAGGCTGAATGGGTCCAGTCTCCCGAGGAAGACTCAGTTGTCCTAAAAATCTGATTCCCAGAACGACAGCAAGTGATTTCAGCTTATTTACTGGGATCAAAAGTCGGCAAATAACCATGATGTCTGAGGACAAGAGACCATTACATAATCATCCTTCGGCAGAGACAATGAGGTCACATGTTTGCCCATCTAATCACTGATCGGGGACATGTTTGATTGCAGATAATGTGCTCACTGGCCCACAACTTAATTACTGAGTGTCTGAATCAACGAAGCTTTCAGATGTAGGTCTTGCCTAATGGTGCATCTGTTAGAGATCATTGCCTCTGCTCGGCCTCTGAACAAAAGATCTGGGGGATACAATGGGTCATTGCCAGTGCTGTTCTCGATGACCTCTCATTGAAAAACATGCCAGTTCCCACAGTTTATTTTCCAGCCAGGAAAATGCATTATTGTTTCTATCCAAGGCCAAATGGAAGGAATGACTCCGGGGTGGCAGATATTGGTAAAGCCTCTGGTGGAAGCACACTCTCCGAGGAAATTACTGTCACAGTCATTTCAGTATATCTGCAGCCAGAGTCCAGTTATCCAGATGGGAAGGTTCCAGAGCACAGAGAGGAGAGAGTTCCTTTCCCAGCTGGTAAAGAAAATATGTTGGGAGAAGCCTAGGGAAATAAGCAATAAGTAAAGTAGAGCCAAAATGTTGACTCTGTGGGTTGGTGTCCCAGCAGTCCACCAGGATCTAACTACAGAGTTTGGAGACCTGTTGGTCTCATTAAGGGACATGTCTCCGGGCTCTTTCCTCCTTCTGAATTCCCCACTCTGTGTGTTTGTGTGTGTGTGTGTGTGTGTGTGTGTGTGTGTGTGTGTAGGAGGGTTTACCTGGATTCCAAATGGACACCCCTCCTCGCCCTCCTTGGCCACCATTATCATAACCACAATGCCTGGCAATGACCTCAAGATTTGGAAAAAAATAAGTTTGGGGTGGGAGGGGATTGGTGTTTTTTGCTTGTTTGCAATTTAAGGAATCTTGGTCTGTGCACAATTATGTAATCACTAGGCCCTTTCCTTGCCTGCAAATGTAAATAAATGCAGCATGCCATGTTAAAGAAATTATAATGAAGTTGGATTCACTCAGATTTTAGAACACCTTGCAAACACCTAATTTCCAATACTGAGCAGAAATATCCATGCCCTCATGGGTATTGACCCCCTAGGAGTTGAGATATTTCCTTTGGCTTCTTCAAATGTTTATCACCTCCCACTGAATACAGGAAAGCTCAGCTCAGGCTGGGTGAAGAGGGTGAGGATTGCCTGAGCCCAGGAATCTTTCTCTTTGTGGTCAGAGCCAGAACGCACAGTATAAAATAACCCCCCTCCCAAAAAAGAAAAGAAAACAACAACCCAGGGTGCCTCGGTGGCTCAGTCAATTAAGCAACTGACTTTGGCCTAGGTCATGATCTTAGGGTGGGTTCAAGCCCCATGTCAGGTTCTGTGCTGACAGCTTGGAGCTGGGAGCCTGCTTCAGATTCTGTGTCTCCCTCCCTGTCTATGCTCTTCCCCCACCCATGCTCTGTCTCTCTCTCTCAAAGATAAATAAAAACATTAAACAATTTTTAAACCCCTATAAGTACGAAACTTCTCCCTCCCCCCCTTTTTTTTTTTACATTTTTTTAACATTTATTTATTTCTGAGAGAGCACGAGCAGGGGAGGGGCAGAGAGAGAGGAAGACAGAATCCAAAGCAGGTTCCAGGCTCTGAGCTGTCAGCACAGAGTCTGACATGGGGGTCAAACTCACAAGTGGTGAGATTATGAACTGAGCCAAAGTCAGACACTTAACCGACTGAGCCACCCAGGCGCCCCTTTTTTTCACTTGACTAAAGCCTACCATGGGCTTGTAAGGCAGCATGGCTTATGTGAGTGCATGGATTGACTTGTGTGGTTCAAAATGCTTCTGAACAAATTCCTCCAGGACCCTGTCTTGTCTAGTGCACCATAGATGCATCAGCAATATTAAAAAGCAGGAATAGTTTCCAGACAAGCCTAGAATTCTCGTTTTGTATGTCTAGAGACCGTAAGTGACCGATACTGAGGTAAAGTCCTGCCTGCACACCCTCTTGCCTGGGCACCATTGCTCCGCCCAACTCCGTATCACATTTGAAAATTAGATTTTAGAGTGCAGACCTGCTTTTGCTTTGCAGCTCATCAGCATGCATATGATGCCCAAGAGGAACGCCTCCTTACCCTGTGGAATCCACATCTTGAATATATCCTCACTGAATCAGGGAAAGAGCTGGTCATAAAAAAAGAGCCTTGTTATCTGATGGTGCAGTCTCTCATAGTCAAGGGTGGAACTGAATTATTTTGCACAGAAGTCAAATGTTATGGGAGTGATTTTTCTCCCTTAATAAACAAGCATTGGGCTGAAGGATATGAGGCCAAGTGCATCCCAGAATCTGAAAATGATTGCTTAATTGAGGTTGTTTTTCTTTTTCTGAAGAACACCTTTTGGTGATGGTGTTGTTACGGCTGTAATCTTATTTTACAGCTGAATCCCCTCTCTTATAATCAGTGTATATATTTTTTTGACAGTGTGATTTGCTTTCAGTGCAGAATCTAAGCAGATTTGATCATTTGCTTTGAAAACAAAATGAACTCAGTGTATAAACTTGAAGGGTTTTGTTCACCTAGCAACTTGCTGGTAGGTCATGTTCTCCCCAAGTGGTTGTTCTGTGGGCGGCTTGTTGACTGAATGTACAGTCGTGTCTGAATGGGATGATAATATATCCTCTCCTTTAGAGAAGTTTCAGTAATGGTATGTGAGGCAAGGAACTAGCTGTGGACCACACTGATGCCTATATTCAGAGTCAGGTTAAAATCCCATAGGAACATCAATTACCAGGTTAAATGCGGTTTCTATTTCAAGTAGATTACAAAACATTGGGATAATGCCACACATCTTCGAGGGGAACCAGTTGTAATTGATCAACCTGTGGTCCTTGAGTCCAGCTCAGACCTCTTCTCATTCCTCATGAACCTTCACATGTCTTATCTCAGAGCTGAGAGCCCTGATTCTAGGTCAGCCCAAGAATGTCAGAGTGGTAGCTTCATGGGATGGTACATACAGATTAGTAGTGTTCCTTATCAGAAATGAGAGGCGTTTTGTAAATCTGCTAACTGTTCTAGTTACAAATAAGGTATTTGTTTGAGTCATTATCATCCCCCCATGCCCTGGGCCTAACTTTGAAAATTCTACTATTGTCATTCATCTACTCAGGAAGTAACCTTGGAAGCAAAGCTAATTGCCTTCCTTTTTGTGCTCTTAAAATATAAAGATCCTAAAAAACTGAGTGGTTGAGAGGATTTTGGAGAGCCCTACTTGTCCCAGATGCTTCTGCTCCAAAGGAGATGCTTTTCAAGGGTCTCGCACAGGCCTGAACCCCGTGGGGCCTTCTCTTTCATTCACTCAAGCAGTGTGGAAAATCCCATATGAGGATGGAGGCGGGGAGAGAGGATGTAAGAGAGAGTTTCTAGCAAGGTGATCTGGGAGAATGTGCACTCTGCCCAGCACTCAGCCCAGAGCTGCCAGCAGGGAGTAAAGAGCCAGGCAACCAGGGCAGGGTGACCGAGATCACACTGGGCAGCCGCACCTGTCAGCAGAGCACTTGACATTTTTACCATGTAGAGCACTGGCACTGAAAAAGCTCTTGTACCTTGTGCTTTACCTAATTGCTCAAACTGATGTCATTTCTAGTTTTGTTCTCTCTCCTAATTTGCCTCCAACTACTTACACCCTGTTTCTTTCTCATAGAAAAGTTGCATAATAATAGGTTGTTTATAAGCAAGCAAGATAAGGCTGTTTCAACATGATATATGAATTTTTAAAGAGCCATTTAGCATGAGGCTTGTGAATATATTTTAAATAACTTCATTGAAAACAAATGTTGTCTCTTCCTATAAGTGCTGTCTAATGAATGATATAGAATGTGGAACTTCCTAAATCCCAAATACAGTGAATTTGAGCCTTAACAAAATAAAACACATAGTAAATTAAAAGCTCTCAACAAATCCACTGACTTTGATGCCTCTGGTCTATATTGTGCTGTGCATTTGACTTGGTAGACTGCAGGAAAATATGAAGACAATTTTTATAGCATTCAACCAGAATGTAATTTTGAAGTGAACATGGATCATTTATATGTAAACAAAGGAACACTGAGGTTAAAAAAAAACAAAAACCCTACCCAACTACCCTAATTAGGAAGGAGTGGAATTGCCCGAGGCAACACAATGCCATAATATTTAGGACCTATTCTGCTAACAGAGGATTAAGCTGGCAGGTTTCGTTCTGACCGATATTCTTCTCCCGTGCATCTGTATCAGACTTAGATCACGAGGCCGAGCCACAGCCCAGAAAGATATCTGGGACCCACAGCCAGATGCGTGCCCTTTCAGGAAAACCTAAACTCATCAGGCCTTCCTGAATCTACAGTCAGTCACGTTTGTGTGCACGATACTCCTGCTTTTAGAAACTGATCTCTATGAAACAGAAAAGTGAAAGACTAAATTTTGCTTGGGATGTTTAGAAGAATGTCTGATTTTCTTTCTTCTTTTTTTTTTTTTTTAATGGGAGGCACTGAAGCAAATGTATCACCTACTTGGTCTCTGCATACCAAGTAGGTGACACACTTGCCTTTAAAACATTGTGGTCTCCAGAACCTGTTTCCTCAAATTTTCACACTGTGAGGTTGCCCCGGCATCTGGGAAGATCAGAGGACTCTGAAGGGACATGAGTGACTCATTTTGGTTTGTGATGATATTGACCACAGATTAAGTTTCATAGGGACTCTCTTAGCATCAGGAGACATGTTTTATCTTTCTTAGGACAACTAAGGTATGATCTGCCTGTCTCTTTTGTTCTGATCCTTCAGCTTTATTTTTGTTGTGCCTTTTAATGAACTCTGTCCTATCTGAACAAAGGGAATTTCCGAGCCTCTATGGAAATAAAATGCATTCACCATAAAGCTCATCCTTGGAGGAGGGATATCAATGGTGCCCAGTTCCTAAGGCAATATTTAATGTCATTTGCAATGACCAGTCAGCCATAGTTTTGCCCATGGTACCTGGTTACTCAGAAGGAGAAACCCCCACTTAAGCAATGTGGGATTTGGTTGGCTCTTACATCTCATTTCTCTCCATGTAGCAGAACATGTAGCTATCTGAAAACATGAAAATTAATTTAGTCTAGATTCACATTTTACATTTACTCAAGTATTTTAACTCATAAAAAGTTTATTGATATAATTTAGGACATGAAGAACTAAAATACATTCCAAAAACTGACCAAAATAGTGTGTGAAGTAGTTTAGAGAACTTCCGATGGAAATCATTGTTATGCACATTGCCCTATCTCTCTCAGTAAAATCCTGTTCTCCCTCAAAACCACACCCTCCAGTTGGTGAATTCTTGAGCTGACTTGCTCTGCAAAGTGCCAAACATGAAGCTAAAGCAAGAAGTGCAGCCAACTAGAAGAAAGAGATATAAATGTACAAACAAGGCATTTCTGCTGGAGTCTCAGGCATTCAGGAGGTTCATGATCTTCATACAAATATATAAAATCTTTTCATGAGCTATTTTCATTTGAATCCATTCTCTTTCTCTTCAATTCTTCACATCAAACCTGCAAAAGAAAAACCAAAGGAAGCCTTAGTTTTGTTTTCATGAGTTATATTTAGGGATAGCTTGAAAATCAATATGATAGGTACAACTCAAGCTTGAAGACCTTATTTTCACTTGGAAACTTCATCTTTTGATTCCATGAATGTAAAATGAACTATGAGCAGAAGGTGTGACCATCAACTTCGGCTCTAGTGATTTAAGTAACTCCAAACTAAATTAGGATGGCTTCCTTCTGAAATGATTAGAATATAATGCTAACCTTATATTTATGACTTGAAGACCTTGGTCCCTGTGGTAAATTTGCAATCATGGCTCCAATTTTCCACCCCTCCCTACATCCATCCCCACTGTCATGTAACTTTTTGGTTTCTTACTCTTGTGGGTGGGGTCTAACTCCTCATGCCTAAGTTTGGCCATGAGACTTGATTCAGCCAACAGAATGAGGCAGAACAAATGGTCTGCCAGTTATGACCCTGGGACTCAAAAGGTATCATATGTTTTTGTTAACTGTTTTGCATGTCTTCCATTGGCCTACCTACTTATCCCAGGAAAAGCATAAGAAACATGTGTAACTGAGCCACTCCTGCTAATGTGCCCCAACCAGTCCCCATCAAGCACAGAGCCCCCAGCTAATAGAGATGCATAAGTGAGCCCAGCCTAAATGGGCCACAAACATATGAGCCAGCATAATGAATGATTTTGTTCTAACCCATTGGATTTTGGTGGGTAGTGGGTGGTTATGCAGCAGTAGATAATGGATATGGTGCCATTTCTTTTAAAATCTCTTATAATGCGGAGATCATTGGACATAATTTACACTTTTTTTTCATTATACCTGGGTATCATTCCTTGCACTTTTACATGAATAGGTTGAATCTTTTTTAATAAATGGATGCTCACATTTTTTTTTTATTGTCAATGGCTGGAGAAGAAAACTCCATAAACAAGTCTCCGCCACTGCTGTGACAGACAATATGGCTTGGCGCTCTCTCTCTCTCTCTCATTCTCTCTCTCTTTTTAATTTTTTTTAAGAATGCTTTGTTTATTTTTGAGAGAGAGTGTGTGAGCAGGGGAGGGGAAGAGAGAGATGGGAACAGAAGATCTGAAGCAGGCCCTGTGCCTGCTGGGCTGAAACTCATGAATTGAGATCATGGCCTGAGTCAAAGTCAGAAGCTCAAAACAACTGAGCCACTCAGGCACCCCTGCTTGTCTCTCTCCATATTCATTCTCAACTACCTCTGCTACAAAGGCTGATAGGCAAATACTCTACCTCCCAGTCTCTCTTAAAGCTAGAGGTAGCTGTGGGACCCAGTCATGGCCAGTGAGCCCTGAGGAGAATTCTGTAGCAGAGGTCTTTTTTTTTCTTTTCAAATTTTATTTAAATTCTAGTTAACTAACATGCAGTGCAATATTGGTTTTAGGAGTAGAATTCAATGATTTATCACTTACATACAACACCCAGTGCTCATCCCAACAAGTGCCCTCCTTAGTACGCCATCACCCTTGTAGCCCATCTCCCCCCACCTACCCACCAACCTCTCTCCATCAACCCTCAGTTTGTTCTCTATCATTAAGAGGCTTTTATGGTTTGTTTCCCTCTGTCTTTTTCCCCTTCCCATATGTTCATCTGTTTTGTTTCTTAAATTCCACATAAGAGTGACATCATATGGTATTTGTCTTTCTCTGACTGACTTGTTTTGCTCAACATAATACTCTCTAGCTCCATCCATGTCGTTGCAGATGGCACAATTCTATTCTTTTTGATGGCGGAGTAATATTCACACACTCACACACACACACACGCACACGCACACACACACCACATCTTCTGACATTCATCAGTCAATGGACATTTGGGCTTTCTCCACAATTTGGCTATTGTTGATAATGCTACTATAAACCTCAGGGTGCATGTACCCCTTCGAATCTGTAGTTTTGTATCCTTTGGATAAATACCTAATAATGCAATTGCTGGATTGTGGGGTAGTTCTATTTTAACTTTTTGAGGAACCTCCACACTGTTCTCCAGAGTGGCTGTACCAGTTTGCACTTGCACCAACGGTGCAAGAGGGTTCCCCTTTCTCCTGTAGCAGAGGTCTTTTAGAAAGCTTTGCTTTCTGGCATTTTTTTCTTAGATCGTGTCATGTCGTTTAACGCGTATGGCATTGCCGTGACGCGCTCTCTGTTTACATGGGCAGCCCTGATCCTATTGTACTTCACTGTATTGTGCTTTGAAGATACTGCAGTGTTTACAAATTGAAGGTTTGTGGCAACCCTATGTCAAACAGGTCTATCGGCACCGTTTTTCCAATAGCATTTGCTCACTTGGTGTCTCTGTCACACTTTGGTAATTCTCACAATACTTCAGACGTTTTCATTATTATATTTGTTATGGTGATCTGTGACCAATGATCTTTTTTTATATAGTTTATTGTCAAGTTGGTTTCCATATAACATCCAGTGCTCTTCCCCACAAGTGCCCTCCTCCATGACCATCACATGATCTTTGATGTTACTATTGTAATTGTTTGGGAGCACCACATACTGTGCCCATGTAGGGTGGCAAACTTAATGTTGGGTGTGTTCTGATTGCTGCACTGATCAGCCATTCCCCCATCTCTCTCCTCGAGCCTCCCTATTCACTGAGATATAGCAGTATTGAAATTAGGCCAGTTAATATCTCTACAGTGGCTTCTAACTGTTACAGTGAAGGGAAGAGTCATGTGATGCAGCTGGCTTCATTGCTGTCTTACTTTAAGAAATGACCACAGCCACCCCAGTCTTCAGCAGCCACCGCCCTAATCTGTTAGCAGCCCTCAACATGGAGGCAAAGCTCTCCACCAGCAACAAGATGATGACTTGCTGAAAGTTCAGATGATGGCTAGCAGTTTTTCAGTAATAATGTATTTTATTTAAGGCATGTGCATTGTTTTTTTTAGACATAACGTTATTACTCACTTAATAGACTACAGAATAGTGTGAACATGATTTTTATAAGTGCTGGAAAACCAAAAAATTCATTTCAGTCACTTTATTGGAGGGGTCTGGAACCAAAGCCACAATGTCTCCAAGGTATGCCTATACTCATCAAGATGAAATACAGAAAGGTCAGAAGTCAAAAGTAACTCAAAGTCTTATAGCTGGCGATTAGAAAAGCTGGGATTGGAACTCAGGTGTTTTGACTCTGGAGCTTTTTCCACCCCACTAACAGGGAAGGTTTGGATAATTCTCAAACCA
Organism: Suricata suricatta; assembly: GCF_006229205.1. Lineage (NCBI taxonomy): Eukaryota > Metazoa > Chordata > Mammalia > Carnivora > Herpestidae > Suricata > Suricata suricatta. Next base: position 16,595,027 of record NC_043717.1, read on the forward strand.
GAGGGAAAGATGGGGAGAGATGAAGAATTATAAAATGGAAAACAGTATCAATAGCGGTCAGCATAGGCTCTCATATTTTTATAGTATTTTTTTAAGAAACTCCCGTTTTCTGTCCAAGCCAGTCACCAAGAGGAAGCAAGATACCAACCCCTTCCCAGTCTGGGAGTTCTGGCTGAAATGCGTTTCCTTAGCCAGCAAAGCTCCCAGCTTCATCTGGGCCCTCCAGTCAGTCTGTATCTGACCATTGTCCGTCACATGCCCCGCACTCTGAGTTTGCTGGACACTCACTGCTTCTGTAACATGAGAAGAGCCCTCAGGCCTCACCCTCTGTGCTTATAACTTCTGATCAAAGTCCCTCCCCATGACTCTCTGCATAACACGTTGCACTGTAATTATCTGTTATATGCACCCTCTCTCCTCTCATGCCGTTCCCTCATAGCTGTCCTGCCACTAGGATGTGACCTCCAGGAGCATATGAACATATCCTGTTCATTTTTACATCCCACTGCCTATCACAGTCCCTGGCACAGAGCAGGGGCTGCAGAATGATGAGTGGGACCACCGGGGAAGTGAGAACAGGAAGAGAATTGAGGTTGGAGTTACAGCCAAAGCCACATTCTTCAATGCGAGGCAGCAGGAAGGAGTGAGCGGTGACACGGAAGCCAGGAGTGTTGATTTGGTGTGCTACATCCCCATGGTGCTGTCACATTTGCCCTCGGCCCCAACATGGTATGCTCAAGCCACGTGACTGCTGTGGTGACCGTGCTGGGTGACATATGGCCAGTCTCTCTGGCTAAGTGAGAGGCCCATGACAATCTGCCCTCGAAGCTGAGACATTCCTCCGGCTTCTCTGAGCAGCAAGGGAGGGGTGATGAGTCATAGCAAATTGTCACTGAAGCGTGTTCTATGAGGTGTGATTTCTCTCCAAGAAGTGTCCAGACTGTGAAGTGCCATCTGCAACCCAGAAGCAGGAACCATTTCTGTAACAGGCTTGACATGGACTTTGGCCACCACATACATGTCCCAGGTGCCTGAAATTATGGCTGTACTTCTCAGTATAGGATGAGCCATTTGCAATGATCCTTCAGTGACTGTTTAAAAGCCCTAAGGCACCCACTCAAGACTGGGTTCAGCTGGTGGACCTCTGACTTTGGGACAGTTTTGGAAACAGGGGAATGTTGGCCCAGTTTTTCCAGATCACCTTCATCCTGTAAGATGGTCGTATGATTTAGAAAAACAAATGTCTGGGGTTCTTTATGCAACACTATTCCCAGGTGAACTGTGCTCTTCCCCTTCAGTTATTGTGCTTCCAAGCCGTGGGAAGCATGGGGAACCTGGTGGAAGAAGGGCCCCTGTGCCCAAATCATCGGCCTGTGCTTCATATGGGAGTAGAGAAGGAACTGATGGGGGGTGGTGTCCTTTTTGACCTCCCACTGTGTGCCATTTTACACAGTTACTTCATTTAATCTATACTATGAACTTGATTTGCAGATGAGTCATGGCGGCTGTCCTTCTGCAGACCACTGTGTCCTCCCTCATCCTTCAGCTGTCCCTCTCCGTCCCAGGTCCCAGTGGGTCCAAGAGGACCCAGCAGCCCTGGACACAGGATGCTGCTGATGGCTAAGGTCACAGATGGTACTTCCAGCACTGCAAAGCCTCTAAAGGACCAGAGACTCCATCCCTTGCCCTTGTGGGCCTCATTGTGTTCTTGGGATATCTGTGGGTTACTGGAATACAAAGATGTAGGAATTCAGAGACGTGGGGTCAGGGCTCAGTTTTAGAAATGGGAACAATGGGAAAGGATCCAGAGCTAAAATTGCCTATGCCTCAAAGCACACTTGTTTGTCGAGTTGTTGGAATGCAAGTGTGTTGGGCAGTATCCCAGGCCACACTGCTTTGCTGCCTAGACAACAGCTGTCAGCTATTCTCTTGTGTCCTGTTCTCCTGTAGGGGACACTTGTGAGAACCATTGGCAATATGAGGCACTCTGCTGAACAGTCACTCTCCAGTTATCCCACACTCCTTTTGTACCCAAATCAAAAAGACACAGAGTCCCCACTTGTAGTTCACATTTGGCTGGTAAAGGGGTGCTACACCAAATACCTGCCTTGTATCACCTTAAGTCTGGGCTGAGGAGCATGTGATGTTTATGCCTTGCCATGACCTATTTATAGCTGTGTTAGTCATAGTGGCTATGGCCCCTCATACATCATTTATGAAATAGAGTCCACTCAACACTTGTCTGCATTTAGTTCTTTAACCAGACACTCAGGGACTGTGCAGTGATTATTTCCTCCTGCATGGTGCTAAATCACAGAGCCATAAACACAGTGACACTCAAACGTAGTCAAGAGAAAGGTGTACCTCACATTCTGTCTGGTTCCACATGCAGGGGGCAGCCATGCACCCAGAGAAAACTAGCTGAAGCTTTGGAATTGGTCAGAGGCCATTGGTACGGCCCTCCAGAGTTACTGAAGGGCAGTCACACGCCCTGTCCCATGTAAATGGCCTCACAGAGGAGGTGGTTCAAGCTACAACCGTGGCTCCTACAGAACCTGCCACACCAGGGTCAGGTGAACTCCAAGCCCACAGTCCTCCTGTATCCCAAACAGCCACTCGTAAAGTAAAAGAAAACTCTTAAGTAAAAACTTTAAACACTTTTTCTTAAACCATGAAACATCCACCCAAATTGGCTTTTGTGCATCATGAAGCCTTTGGTGGATAAAGTGAAAATTGAAATCTTTTTACCAATAACTAATAGAAGCAGGAAAGATGAGAAAAAGCACAAAGAGCAGGACTTTTTGTTTTTAATTCTGCACCCAAAATCCAGATTCAAATAGTGTTCTGTGCTCAATGTAGAAAGTTTGAGTAAGGAAAAGGCAAATTGCATGTCCAGGTCAAATCTCATTAAAACAATTCAGAAGGTATTTTTTAAATCTTGTTTTGAGAATTTGTTGTACTAGATAATCAAGCCAGAGTCGAGGGCCAACAGCTGAGACAACACTGAATTTGTTTGGGGAGATCTTAGCAGAGAAAAGGGCATCATCCAAGACTGGTCACCACTGGCAGCTCCTGGTTTTGTGGTCAATTTCTCCCCATCTAGCAGAGCACAGACCTCCCTATTTCAAAAGGGGCCACTGACTTCACTGGAGAAATGCTGACCCAAGACTTCCTACACAAAGCAGAACTCATGAACACCAAAGGTAGACAAAGTGATAAAAGGAAATGGAGTAGACTACTGTCTCATCCAAGAGATTCTTAGAGTTTCCAAAGATGACGAAACCCTTCTGTGTTGTTTAGCCTAGGCAGTCAAGACCTATAGACAATGGTGCTTACATGAGAAATATCCAGCATCCTCTTAGAAATGTCTGGCAACAGTCTGTGGCAGTCACAGGTTCTGGAACATCCAAAGGGTAAACCAATTTCTTGACATAAAGTTAACAGAATCTATAAAATAAATTAGGCCTCTCTGTCTCTCTCCCATAAGGCATCCTGGAAAACACATTGCCATCAAGATCATCTTAGAGCTGACTGACTTTGTTTTTACAGTAACAACAATCGTACCAAGTGGTCCAAAGACTCCGTATTCAAATAAAACTGTGGCTTTTGATGTACCATGAGGCAAACATACAACTACAAAGATTTAAAACTATTTTTGAAGATGAACAGAACTAGAATTTTAGTATTGCTTCTCATTTTAGAAACTAGGAGGTTAAAATCCAGAGGGATTGGCTCACTTGTTCAAGGTCACACAACTAATTAATGGTCGGTTCAGGATTTAAAACCTGTCTGGAGCTCTTTCCCCTATGCCAACCTCTTTTTTAAAACCTGTATAAAATGGGAACAAGTAATCTGTACAATATTGACAGTATTAGAGTCACCTTTCATGTCTGTAGTGTATCAATAATTTGACTTAAACATTTTTGTAGTTGTTCTGATGGACACCAAAATTTAACTTAAAAACATTTCTTGCCTTCTCAGAATATAGCAGGATTTCTTTCTAATATTCTTTGTAGAGGAAATGCACAAATCTTAAGTGAACAGCTTGATGAACTTTTTAATTTATGTATATAGCATGTATGGCTTTTATTTTTACATAGCTTTTATTTTTATAATTTAAATTCAATTTAATAACATACAGTATATATAGGTTTTAAATACTACTGTATATACCAGCATATCCTCATGGGTTGGTTGGTGGGGTGCGTGGGTGGTTGGGTGGTTGATTTGAGAAGTAGTAGTTCCAAGAGACAATAAAGTTTCACTTTTGAAAGAAAAGGAGGGGAGGAAAAAAAAAAAGAACCTTTCTATGGTCGGATAAATGGAGAAATAGTAGGTTAAACAAAGATAAACCATTTTCTAAGTTTTAGGGATCCTCAGAGCTTTATTTTTTATTTTTTTAATGTTCATTTATCTTAGAGAGACAGAGACAAAGTATGAGTGGTGGAAGGGCACAGAGAGAGGGAGACACAGAATTGGAAGCAGGATCCAGGCTCTGAGGTGTCAGCACAGAGCCTGATGTGGGGCTCAAACTCAAGAACTGCGAGATCATGACCTGAGCCAGAGTCAGACGCTTAACCAACTGAGCGACCCAGGTGCCCCTAGGGATCCTCATAGCTTTAAATATACAGATGCATATTGTGTGTTTTGGGTTGTGGGGATGACATTATGTAACATTTTCAAAATTTACTTGATTACTGAACCAATTTTCCAGTTTTCTACTATTTGTATTCTTTTTTCACTGATCATTCATTATATAACAAATAGTCTCTGTAGTATTTCATCAGGTGGATTCACCGAAGTTTACTTAATCATAATCCTGTTAGTGGGCATTTGGGTTTTTAATCAATTTTGCTATTGTAAATGAATAAAACTTTTTCCACATGAACATCTTCTTTAGGATGCCTTCCATCAGGGCCCAGCTGGGTGCGGGGAGATGGAAATTCACAGTGGCTGGGACTTTCTCCATTTACTAAGCCCCACATCCTCACTGTATAGGCTGGTGGGGTGCCTGCTCTCCAGAAAACACTCAGTATCTATTGAGAAAATGAGCAAGTGCCTATTTCATGATCATTTACCCATTAATCTCTGTGAATATTACAAGAGGAAAATTGGTAACTCTTTTTTTCATTGAGCATCCCTTTGATTACTAGTCAGGCTGCACATTTTCTCATGCTTCTCTAATTATATATCCACTTTTGTGAATTGTGAGTTCATTTCCTTTATCTATTTATCTATTAAGGTGTTAGTGTTTTGCTTCCCAGTTTTCATGGGCTCTTTATATAATTGCACATTTCATGCAAAACAATTTTCCTGATAGAGTTTGCTGTTTAATGCTTGTATTTTTTTCAAGTACAGATATTTTTTTTAATTAGCAAGAGTTTGGGGCACCTGGGTGGCTCAGTTGGTAAAGTGTCTGACTTCAGCTCATGATGTCACAGTTTGTGGGTTCGAGCCCCGCATCGGGCTCTGTGCTGACAGCTCAGAGCCTAGAGCCTGTCTTTGGATTCTGTGTCTTCCTCTCTCTCTGACCCTCCCCTTCTCACTCTGTCTCTATCTCTCTCAAAAATAAATAAAACATTAAAAAAATAGCAAGTGTTTGAGAGATGATTCTGATGGCTCTTCCTTTTTTACTTAAAGGGTTTTTTGAAAATTATTTATTCGAATATAGTTGACATGCAATGTTACATTAGCCTCAGGTATACGACATGTGATGTGATAAGTTTACATATGATGCCATGCTCACCGTCACCACCTGTCACCATACAACACCGTTATAATATCACTGACTATATGGCTTTTCCTTCTTTAAAAATCTATCTGGGGAAGCTTAACCCAGTGCCTGCATTTTTCCTCCAAATCATTCCAACCATGATTTCAAGTTAGTTATAGCCAAATCCTACATTTTTAATTTTTTTTTATTTTTGAGAGAGAGAGACAAAGCATGAGCAGGGGAGGAGCAGAGAGACAGACACAGAATCTGAAGCAGGCTCCAGGCTATGATCTGTCAGCACAGAGCCTGATGTGGGGCTCAAACCCATGAACCGCCAGATCATGTCCTGAGCTGAAGTCAGATGCTTAATCGACTGAGCCACCCAGACGCCCCAAATCAACCTTTTAAAGCTACCATCAAAGGACCTTCATTTTATCATCTGAAAAGTGATAAATCAAAAAAGAAGGATGTTGCTGAGAAGGAAAGAAGCATCACTCTGGAGATCTGAGGTCTTGTTTACAGGCTTTTGGAAATTAGTCCCAAAGTTGTAGGGCAGGTTGTTCTTAAACTATCCACAACAAGAAACATAAATTTGGTTGCACATTAGAATCACCTGGGGACTTTTTAAAAATCCCAAGGCCCAGGCTGCCCCAGACCGATGACTTTGTAGTCTCTGGGGATGAGATCAATATTTTCTTTTTTTTTTTAATGTTTTATTTATTTTTGATACAGAGAGAGACAGAGCATGAGCAGGGAGGGGCAGAGAGAGAAGGAGACACAGAATCGGAAGCAGGCTCCAGGCTCTGAGCTAGCTGTCAGCACAGAGCCTGACGCAGGGCTCGAACCCACGAATGTGATATCTGACCTGAGCAGAAGTCGGAGGCTTAACTGACTGAGCCACCCAGGCGCCCCTAGATCAGTATTTTCTAAAGTTCCCCTAGGAAGGCCTCTCCTATGCAGGTGGGAGTGACAACCAGAGCCTAGAAGGGCTTCTCAGACTTTAATGCCCATAGGAAGCACCTAGGGATCTTGTTAAACTGCAGATTCGATCTCAGGAGGTCTGGGGTGGGGCCTAGGTTGTGCGGGTCTAGCGACCTTCCAAGAGATGCTATGGCATTTGGTCCATGGACCACACTTTGAGATTCAAGGGTCTAGAGGAGTTGTTCTCAGTGTTTGGGTGGTATTTTGCTTCTGCCCCCACCCCCCATGGACATTTGCCAAAAGGTAGAAACATTTTTGGTTATTACAACCAGGAGGAGGGGGTGCCAGTGGCATCTGGTGGGTGGAGGCCAGGGGTGCTCTAAGCATCCTACAGGGCCTGGGACAGCCCCTACGCCACACAGTTATCCAGCCCAAATGTGAATACTGCTGAGATTAAGAAATGCTTCTGTGAGAGAAAATGATCCCAAACCTGAGCCGGGACAGCTGTGTGCTCTGGTGTGATGAATGGTCCCTTCTGGGGCATTTGTGATAAAACATATTAATGATTTTCTGATCAACTTTAATTAGATTAAGGACCCCTTCTGGGAAATTAGATTTACCTGCCTCACTAAATTAGCCTTGTAGCAGAGTTTAGTGACTACATCTACCTGGCCTAACAATGTCACCTAACACATTCTTTTCCTATTCCAAGTTTTTAAAGTCACCTTTTGAAGCCTCTTTAAGCAACTTTGTTTTTATTTGTTCTTTTGACGCATAGTTGACCCTCAGTGTTACATTGGTTTCAGGTGTACAACACAGAGATTCAGCAAGTCTATATGATATGCTGTGCTCACCAGTGTAGCTGCGGTCGGTCACCATGCATTGCTGTTACAGTACCATTGACCGTTTTCCGCTGTGCTGCACCTTTCGTCCCTGTGACTTATACATTCCATAATTGGAAGCTTGTATCTCTCAATCCCCCTTTTTAAAAGCAACTTTGAAGTAAAGCTTTCACGTGTACTTGCAATCAATTCACAAGAGAAATTGCTTTAACACCCTTTGCCTTGCCAGCCTCCAGATGTTCCCAGGTGGGACCCTGCTATAGGTTCAACTAATGTTTACTGAGTGCCTACTGTGGAGACATTTTTAACGCAGACTGTGCTTTCAGATCCTGGATCTCCTGCTTCCCAGCTGCGTCACCTTGGGCAAGTGTTCTTTTGAAGTACAGGAAACTAATAGTATGAAGCTTGTAGGGTTGTTGGGAGCATAACTTAATAAAGCATTTATCAGAGTGCCTCCTGTATAGTAAAAAAAAAAAAAAAAAAAAAAAACTTACAAGCCCCCAAAAAAAAGCTTGTAAGTCAAGACATCCCTTCCTCCCTCTCTGCCTTCCAAGCAAGATTCAGAATTTGTCATCTTGGCTTGAAGCTCTTTGTGGTGCCGACAGGCAGTGGAGGTCTAAATGGCTGCAGTGAAGAATTAAAAGGAGTGAACTGACTCAAAATCATAGGAAAGAAAGAAGGGCTGGGGCAGCCAGTGGATCGCTGGGTTTTAGGTAAATAATGAGATATTTGGGGTAAGAAGTCTCCAGGGTGAAGGAATCTTGGGCTGATAATGAATCAAGAGATTTTTAGGGTAGTTTTACTATGTGTTTTACAATGTAAATCTTTCTTAGATGAAGATTGGCATTCATTTTTGAGGCTGTTTTTGGCAATCAATTCAGGTTTCTTTTGGATGTGGCTTGGTACTTAAATATTCTTAAAGGTGGATTCAAGCCTGGCTTGAATTTGGTTACATCATATGTCACAAAATGTATTAGGCACTGTGGGCACACTAGAGGACAAGTGACAAGTTACCCCCTTCAAGGAACTGAACATCTAGAACAAAAGACAATAAAATAAATGATAGCTGCTGTGGGTGCTATCCCGTTAAGAGGCCATGGAAAAGCTTTCCAGAAAGTGTATTTAAACTGAGACCTTATGAGGGATGGGAGCTAATGAGTAGGGGGGCAGAGTACGGGGGGAAGAGAAGGACTTGAAAAGAATATTCTGAGCATGTATAAAGGCCTCGTATCAGCGTGGCACCTCCATGGACTGGGAGCCGCTCACTAGGGTTAGAGAAGGAATGCCCTGAGGGGGCAGAAATGCAACATGGGAGAAAATCGGTGAATGTGCGCCAGTTAATGCAGGCTCCAGGGGTAATGGGGAGCCACTGAAGGATGTTCAGTAGGGCAGTGACATTATCACTTTTGTGGGGTTTATTTATTTATTTTTTTTTTGGAAAGTCTATTCACTGCAGGGCTCTGGCAACTACAAACAAGTGAGAAAAGGCTTTGCGAAGCGAAGTGCACAGGTCACTTTGACAGCTGTGGGCCATTAATGCTCCAATTGTTCAGTGAGATCACCTGTGTGACAGCAGCAAGAATGGTGGATGAATGGCGTTTGCAGACCTTCTTTCAGGGTGAAGAGAGGGGTCAAACATATCAGAACTTCCTACCACTTGTCCAAAGGCTTTTGCCTGAGGATTGAGAAAGGAGGTCCTTCACCATCAGCAAAGGCCCAAGGGCTCCTCAGTGAAGCGCTTCAGCTCCAGATATCAGACTTCCACCAAGGGCTTAGGAAAATTCCCCTGGGCCACACAAGCATTTCTTGAAGAACTAAATACGAATCAAATTGCAAATGACCACAGACTGCTGGGCAGGCAGTGGGAACTCATACTGAGCTCTCACCTTTCACTTCGCAGTATTTTGTGGGCTAGGAAGAATCTGAGCTTAAATAGAGCAGAAATGGACAGTCTCTCCAATCCTGTGGCTTAATTTATTGAATAGGGGAAATAAGCCGCTTCTAACGATTTAACCATTAACACAGCCCTGCTATAAATGGAACTCAGGAGAGAAGGTAGCATGGCAGAGGGCAAAGGAATGGGCCCCATTAAACAAAATAGGTCAGACAAGGAGAAAGCCCCGTGTCTCCTGACTAGTTACATTGATCAGAGATGACAGGCCTTGCCGGTTTTTAGCTGATTGAAGAGAGAATCAGGAAGAGGTTTCTTTCTTGTCGTTGTCTTTCTTAGAAGATGGCTGTTTCAAAGAGGATCCTGAAGAGATTGTGCTTGAAAATCTTTATGTATGTGTCTGTGTGTTTTCAGAAACATAAGTTTTTACAGAAAAAAAAATTTGTGATTCTCCTAGGGAGTCTTTGTGGACAGATCACTGTCTTTTATCTGGGATTAATGAAACCCAAACTCCTTAGGAGGGTGGCCTTGCCATTGGTTTGATTTTTGACGATACTCTGATTTTTCTCTTATTTCTTGTTTTCTGTTTTCTTATTTTCACCCTCAGAAATCAAAAGAAAGAGCAGGAAAACCATCACAATATGGGAACAAGCCGAGGAGAGAGAAGAGCGTGAAAAAAGGTAAAATTTATCCCTCAAACACTGGATTCTCTTCTGGATTCGTCCTCCCTTAGAGGTTCTGCTTTTTTCTCCCTGCTTCTGGAGCACTTCCTCCCTAATGACTCAAGGATGTGAAGAAAAACCTTTCCTGAGTGCTCAGAGTATGTACTTTGCTTATACATTGTCTGGTTTCTGAAGGCTTCCTCTGTTAAAAAAAAAACATCAGGCAAACTGGCTTCACATTTGGAAATAATCTTTCTAATCTTCCCAAAGATAAACAACATTTGGTGTTTTAAATAAATACAAGAAAGTGTGGGTGGTGAGGATCACTGGGGTTGAAAGAAAAACAAATATTGAAATGTTAAGGCTATGTGACTTTGGGCAAACTTCACTTCTCTGGACCTCAGTGTTCTCAACTGGTTTTTTTTTTAAGTGCTATTGTAAGCATCCTCCCAGATGGCCCCTAGTGAGTCTAGTCTCCTGGTATTCATACCCTTGTATAGTCCCCTACAACACTAAATAGGGCTGACTTGGGTAATCAATAGCACATTGCAGAAATGACAGAATGTGACTTCTAAGGCTAGCTCATAAAAGCCACTTGGATCACTTGCTCTGGGAGAAGCCAGCCACCATGTCGTAAGGGCACTCAAGCAGCCCAGTGGTGAGATCCACATGAGAAGGCACCAAGGCCTCCTGATAACAGTGATCACCCATGAACTAATGGCATGAGAGCACTGTCTTGAAAGTGCATCTTTCAGCCTTAGTTAAGGCTTTAGATGACTGTCATCCTGGCTAACATCTTGACTGTGACTGCATGAAGGACCCAGGCTAGGAGCACCCAGCTCAGTCACTTCTTAATTCCTGACCCACAGAAACTCTGAAATAATATTTATTATTGTTTTAAGCTTCTGGGTTTGGGCTACTTTGTTACACAGCAATAGATAAGACAGTCGTTCACCAGCCAAATTATAGAAGGAGCCTGAATGTCCATCAACTGATGAATGGATAAAGAAGATATGGTATATAGATAAAATGGAATATTACTAGGGTATAAAAAATTAATGAAATCTTGCCATTTGCAATCATGTGGATGGAAGTAGAGGGTATTATGATAAGTGAAAAAAAAAACCAGAAAAAGACAAATACCATATGGTTTCATTCATATGTGGAGTTTAAGAAACAAGACAAACATAAGGGGAACAAAAGAGAGGCAAACCAAGAAACAGTCTCTTAATTATAGAAAATAAACTGATTGTGACCAGAGGGGAGGTGGATGGGTGAAATACGTGATGCAGATTAAGGAGGGCACTTGGCGTGTTGAGCACTAGATGTTGTATTTAAATATTGAATGACTAAATTCTATACCTGAAACTAATATTACACTGTATGTTATCTAACTGGAATTTAAATAAAAACTTTAAATATATATATAGTACAATTTCTGTAAGCCAAGCTCAGCTCTTGTATTTTATGTGTCAGTGAATAGGTGTTATTGGTAGGAATCATGAAAAAAATGGCATTTATGTCAAAAACCAGATCCTTAGCCATAGGGTAGGATCATATTGCTTTGAACATTTCTGAAATGGTGGATAGCCAGACATTAGAGATCTAGCATCCTGAGAACTCATGGATTCAACTTTGTGGGAGCAGGCCAACGTAGCTGACTGATCTTGAACCAAAGTTTCCAGTGTAACAGTTCAGCAGTCACCAATTAGTACTTTGCATAGCATACTAAAAATATAACCCACTTATGTTTACACCCAGAGATAGAACTAGTTAAAAGAAACTCCAATGGAATGGGACTTACTTGGACTCTCAATGAGTCACTCCCACGGGTGCAACTGGGATTATTTGGAAGGGACAGCAGCCCTGGCAGTTAGATTGAGATGGACTGGGATAGAAGTTAAAAGGTACTGAGTTCATGGGGCACCTGGGTGGCTCAGTTGGTTAAGCATCTAACTTTTGCTCAGGTCATGATCTCATGGTTTGTGAGACTGAGCTCTGTATCGGGCTCTGCACTGACAGCTCAGAGCCTGAAGGCTGCTTGGGATTCTGTGTTTTCCTCTCTCTCTCTCTCTGCCTCTCTCTCTCTCTCTCAAAAATAAAACATTTAAAATATTTTAAAAATTTGCTAAGTTAATGGTTAAACCCAAGTCACTCTTCAGGGTAGGGGACATATCTGGAAACAGGGAGTATAGAGTGGCCCTGCTGGGCTGGGTTGGACTAAGTAACACTGACGGTTGCCTGACATATTAGAATATGACTTTACATATTGCTGGCTAAACACACACCACAACACTGACAAGGCACAGCACACTCACTAGTGGGGACACCACAGTGGCATCAGCTCCTCCTAAGCCAAATGTGGCTATTGTTATGGACTCCGTTGGCATTCCAGATAACAATCTCTCTTCCCCATAACCTATCCCAAACAGAGGCTGTGGCTCACCATTGGACCGTTCTATGAATAACTGTATATCTATGCTGGATGGCTTTCCAAGAATGCTTGGCTATTTCTCACATTTAGGGACTTTCATCCCAACAACCTCGACATTCAACCAAAAAAATACTTTTCTAAGCAGGAAACATTTCAGTTGGATTTGTCCTAGGAGGAACTGAGAAACATTATCTAATTCAGTCCTTCTGACCCAAGATGCATGTTAGACTCACCTTAGAAGCTTGTGAAACATACTCCTCCCTCAAAGAATTAATTGGTCAGAGGTGGGGCTCAGGCAAGTCTGGGTGATCCTAGTGTGCAGTCCACACCTAGGACCACAGGTCTAACTATATCCAGCAACTCACTGCTGCCTGACTCCAAGACTACAATAACTAGAATAAAAACGAAATGATTCCCACCCGAATCCCAAGACTGGACAACTCAGTTGTTCAGAAACTGGCTTCAGTTCTTATGTCATAATATTTGGGGAAAGCTATACTACTGCCAATCAATCAGCCAAGTAGCTGTGATCCTGGTCCTGTCTTGTATTGGACTTGAAAAATGTTCAAATTTAGAAGCTCTTTTGTGTTTTCCTTCCAATCCCTAGACATCTATAACAGTATGCTTGAATAAAGAGTACCAAATCTGGCTTTTTTATCTCTGCATATATTTGAAACATAGCAAGGCCTTCCTGAGAAATATTTCTACAGAGATTGGAAAAATGACTTTTCTTCTTTCTCCCCAATCATTGCATCCAGGGATCTCTTTGTAGTATTTCTTACAACTGCATGTGAATCTGGAATTATCTCAAAATAAAAAGTTTAAAAAGAAAACCAGGTGGTAAGCTGGATTTGGCTTATAGGCCCTAGTTTGCCAACCCTTGGATTATAACAGTGTCAGAAGTTAATAAACAATTGCAGGAATTAATGTTGAATCAGGGAAGTTAAGTGACTGGCAGGTAAGTTGATGCCACTGGCACAATTCCTCATCCGTTATATTACAAATGTCCTTCTTAAGTTACACAGCACATTTCACCTCCACGGAGCTTATCCTGTCTGCCACATGGAGAGTCAGCATGGGGTATTGGGTTAAGAGTCAGGCAGCCTAGGGTGTCTGGGTGGCTCAGTTGGTTAAGCCTCCGACTTTGGCTCAGGTCATGATCTCACTCTTTGTGGGTTCAAGCTCTGCATCGGGCTCTATGCTGACAGTTCAAAGCCTGAAGCCTGCTTCAGATTCATTCTCTCTCTCTCTCTCTCTCTCTCTCTCTCTCTCTCTCTCTCTCTCTCTCTCTCTCTCTCTCTCTCTCTCTCTCTCTCTCTGCCACTCCCCCACTCATGCTCTGTCTCTCTCTCAAAAATAAATTTTTAAAAAATTAAAGAGTCAGCTCAGATTTGAATCCTGGCTGCCCCATTGTCCAGTTGTGCCACCTTGAGGGAAGTCACATAACCTGTCTGTGCCTCAGGTTTGTCACCTGTAAAATGGAGCTCTTATGTATACTAACTCATATAAGAATCACAGCGTAAAATACTTGGCACAGTGCCTGACCTTCGGAAGCACTATTCTAAGCATGAATGATTGTTGCTTCATTGATGCTTTGTCTATCTGAATTTCAGCAAGAAAGTTTGACCAAGTTGCTCACTATACATTTGGAAACTATCTATAAAACTGTGGGCGAGATGATGGGTTAGTTAGGGGATTTTGAAGGTCCAGACCTAAACAATCTAGATTGATGGTTCTAGGTCAGTGGTCCTCAATGCATGGTCCCCAAACCAGCAGCAGCAGCAGCAGCAGCAGCCCATGGGAACTTGTCAGAAATGCAGATTCTCATGCCCACCTTAGACCTACTGAATCAAAAGCACTGGGGGTGGAGCCCAGCCATCTAAGTTTCAGGAAGCCCTCCACCTGATGCCAATGCAGGAGAAAGTTTGAGAACCACTGCGGTAGGCCAATCTGAATGGTTTCCATTGCCACAGCCCACAGAATGCTGTCCTTGGTGCTGCCTTGTCCCTACTCTCCTCAGGATCTCAGTTCAAGATAGGGACAAGATTTCTTCTTCAGCTGGTGCATCAGAAATGCAAAGCCAGCCTGGAGGAGTAGCTGCACTCTGGCTGCTAGAACATGGACCTGAAATGATGTCAGTCAGCTGACAGTGCCAGCCAGATTTCACAAAGTGGTTTTGATTTTTAATAGAGATAGCTTTATTTTTACCTAACACAAGTTTCTGACTCAAATTTCTTGGCATTGTAACTCCTACATGTTCAGTGAAGTTGTAGGTGGATGTTGGTTTCCAGGCACTGTGTTCCTAGTTAGCACTGTGGCTGGGGCAGGTTGACCCTCGGTATAGGAACAAAGTCCCGCCTACCACCTCTTGGCATGTTATAATTTGATCACCTCATGACAAAGGATTCTGCCCAGGAGGGAAAACTGAGTGTGAAGTCAGTTGTGAAAGAATGGTAGTGAGATGTTGAAAAGGTTCAGGGGTCATAGTAATGCAGTTGCATTTGCCATCTGTGCTGGTCTCCAAACACCATCTCAGCTATTTTGTCTTATCTGGGCCATGAGCTCTTCTACCCCTATACAGGGAGTCCCTGCCAGCCGGGGACTCTGAAACCAGCTGGTTTGGTGGTGTGGCCTGTTCCTGGCAGTGGAAGCAGGTCTATAATTGGCCCATAATTGAATTGGAGTTGGCTCATAAAGACTGCCAGGCTCTCTCCCCTGATAGATAACCAGCAGTAAACTTCATCTATGACTCTGCAAGGAATTGAGGATACCATTTCTTGGCTGTTGGTGACAGTGGAGAGCTTTCCAGCAGAGTTTACCTTCAGGGTGATGATTTGGGGGTTTCTTAAAGGGAGGTCTTCCCCAGGGGTATTTGTGTGCTGCCCGGTCTTCCTGAAATGAAGACATTTCAACTCGATTTTCAAATCTGGGATTGTGTGTGTGTGTGTGTGTGTGTGTGTGTGTGTGTGTGTGTTGTATGTTTATGTGTGTATAAAGGATACAATTTGGGGCACCTGCCTGACTCAGTCAGTAGAGCATGTTACTCTGGATTTCAGGGTCATGAGTTCAAGCCCCATACTGAGCATGCAGCCTATTTAAAATAAATAAAAGGATTACAATATCATTTTCTAAAATTAGGCAGCAAGAAAACAGTAAATAGAGATGAAAGTTGAGATGGTACATTTCCTTTCACATATAGCTATAGATAGAAGTGGTAGATTAATCCTAGCTTTCTTTTTGTGTCAGTGAGAAAAATCCTCCTAGTATAAGCAGAGCCATTACCTGTTCAGTTATGGCCCATGCACAGGTCTTTGGTACCTCTGGTGTTCCTACTTTTCTGACTAAAAGAGATCACACCCGTTTTCTACAGATGCACTTAGCTAGGTTTAATTTAATAAGTAGTCTTAAAATGAACTTTCTCTGGAAGGAAATGATGATGCATTCCACAATCTTCTATGTCATGTGAAGTTGGAAGTCACATAAGAATGAACTGCAAATTTGGGGCATGTGGGTGGCTTAGTTGGTTAAGTGTCTAACTCATGAGTTTGTTTTGGATCATGACCATGGTTCATGAGTTCAAGCCCCACGTCAGGCTCTGTGCTGAGCGTGCAGAGCTTGCTTGGGATTCTCTCTCTCTGCCCTGCCTTTGCATGTGTGTGTGCTTTCTCTCTCTCTCTCTCTCTCTCTCTCTCAAAATAAATAAACTAAAAAAAAAAGAATGAACTGAAAGTTCAATGCCCTTCCTGTCTTACGGAACTGTTGTGAGCCTCAAAAGAGAACATAGAAGTAATTTGGAATTCTTAAAATCAGGTACAATGGCTTGTTAATATTATTGCTACTATTAGCCTCTTGTTAAAAGATGTGATTTATTTTTTTCCATACAACTCCAAATAAGCCTCTGTTTTCTCATTGCCTGGGGCATGACACCCCCGTAGGTGCCCGTTCACAGTGTCTGTGCTGCCATGTTGTTCGGCACCTGTGTTTATTAATGTTTATTAATGACTACCTATTTCACCCTTATTGCAAAGTAAAAATTACTTAATGATCAAGGTAAATAACATCACAAAGAGGGAGAAAACACTCCTGGAGAGTAATAATAGGTGTAAATTGGATGTGAATGGGGCATGAGCCAGGACGGAAGGTCATAAAGAAGACACCTCTGGATATTCAGACTCACAGGGATCTTGTTTTAGTTTCTAGACCAGACTCCAGTAGTACATAGTCTGTGCACAGAAGATTACCAAAAAAATGAAATGCCTCTTTTTGCCATCAAGCCTATTCAAAATGCTCAGTAAAATGGTGTCTCAGATGCATTGTTTGGCTTTTCCTTGATAGTAGTGTGGCAGCTTGACCTTCCAAATATTTCTTAAACTGTTTGCCTTCAGAGAAAAGTCTGAAATTACAAACTGGATGTATCTGCCACTTAAAAATGGTCGGGGGTGGAAATCCCCTGAAGTCTCCCAAACAAAATGAAAGCACTCAAATGAAATGTTTGTAATGTTGCTGTCAAGACAAGGGCTCTGGAAGCTAGAGCTGCTGCCGGTTTTGAAAAATGGGACCACAGTGCCTCCTCCAGGAGAATGAGCATCCTTACAGCTTAGAAGTCAGCTCACGAAGTGGTTCAAGCTCAAATGATGCAAGGTGGGTGGCGACTGAGAAAGAGATCTTCTGGTGTGCTTCTAAGCGCTGCAGTGAGCTCATGTTAGTCACAGACAGCTAATGGGGCTTCATTTCCAGTGAGCCTTTTCATATTCCCCGGGCAAAAGATGCAGAGCTACTCTTTCGAGATTATTTCATTTAAAAACCAACTGACCAACCCCTGTCCTTGGTAGACAGGGGCAGAGGACAGAGGGTATAAGCAAGACATGGAGACAGCAAAGGGAATGAACACTTTCTGGATGCTGGTTCATGCCAGATCCCCCATCTGAGTCAATTCATTGTCTTTATGGATCCCTCTCAAGATAGGTATTACCACTCCTATTTCCAGATGTGGCTCAGAGTGACCAGAAACTTGCCCAAGGTCACAGAATTGCTGCATGACATGGCTAGACGCGGAGTGCAGGCGTGCCTATTCTAGCACAGCCAGTACCTCCAATTAAGTTCCTTCCGATGCTAACATGCTATCATCAGTAATAATAGCTGTGCTGAGGCCTGTATACACACTGTGGTATTCGGTGTTCCTCAGCCTCGGCACTAATGACAGTTCCCTTGGGGAGATGTCCTATGCACCGTGACATGTTCAGTGGCATCCCTGGCCTCTACACACTAGGGTGCCAACAGTATCTACCCTGAAGCATGACAATAACCAGAAATTTCTCCAAACATTGCTAAATATCCCTAAGGATAAGGAGTGAAATCACCCCTCTGAGCTAGGTATTTTGCTTATTTCTCAGAAAAAGAAAGAGAACAATTATGCCAAATCACAGGCCAAGAGAAGAGCAAAGCCAGGGCATGAACCTGCACCTGAATCACCTCTAAACTGTACGCCCTTCTACCTTCTTTCAGTGGAATATCTGTTTTCCAGCATCCTGTCTAGAATCTCTGTCACCTATATTCAAAGGCTGTGTCTCGTCTCTTCCTGCTGCAGCCATTATATGCTAATGTCACCTCTCACTTCCTCAGCCTACTGGACTGGGAGCACCTCAAGGGGCACCTTACTGCATCCCCTTCCTCTAGCATAGTGGTCAGCATGTAGTAGGTGTGCAGATGTTTGCTTACTCACTAAGTAAATTATTCCGGTGCTTTAATCCTTCCCATTCAAATCCAGTTCCTGCTATTACATTTCATTATGAAGAAAAAGGTTCATTCAGCTGAATAAATTCCAAGTACCTCATGTACAAGATGATTAGAAGATGAAAAATAATGGAGTCTGAACACTCAGAATTTAAGAAACCTGTTTGGTAAGTTCACAGGAATTAATCACTGCCTTTGAACCTCAAGGGTAGCCATGATTCCTATCATCTGTGTCCAAAATTGGGGGCGAAGCAAGAGTTAGGCAGTGCGACATGTGTATTACTTGTTAAGGATTAGGCCATGCCTCCTACGTGTCGGGACAGGTCTTCTGGGGTGGGAGGAAGTGTCACTGTCCTTTCTACAGAAGACATCCACTGACTTTTGGGCAGGAGGACAGGATTGCTTTCTGCTGTTTGTCCAACAGTCGAGATGAATTGTTCTGAGCAGCCTTTCTGCCACCTGCCTGGACAAAAGTGACTCCAATCTGTCAACTGCTTAATAGAAATCTCCCTCAGTGAGAAGCCAGTTGACTGACCCTGCGTGGGATTAAGGCAGCCACCACCTTGCCATCTGCATAAAGCCCTAATCCAGAGGGTGTGGAAAGATCGGTTCACAGCCAGGGAGCAGTGGCAAGGGGCTGTGAGAACAACGTGAAAGTCTTGATTCCTTCCTCGTGATTGCCTCTCCTTCTCAAATGCCACAACGTGCGGAGGGAGTTAAAACAAGCAGTGTTATCACGATGCAGCCAAGCCCGATTAGACAGCCTTTAATTCACTTCCCCAGTTTTCTGTGTGGGCTGCACACAGCGTGAGAGGGAACAAGAGAAAAGACTTCACGGGTAGGAGCCGGCTGCCTCATGATGACACAGAGATGCCTGCCAAGCCCCTTGTCATTCCCCAAGCATCAGCAGCCTCTGCAGAGGCCTGGTGCTCCTTCCTCCGCTGTAGCTTTGTCAAGCACTGAGCCCTGTCCACATCTTCCCCAGATGCTGTCGCTGCCGGCCCTTCTTTCCTTCCTTCCCTTCCCTTCCTTTGCTTTTCTCTCAGTCCTTTTCTCGCTTATGCTCTATCTGATATTAACCCTTCCTCTTTATAAAGATCTTTAAAAAGAGTGAATTATTTGTGCTTCATGCAGTGTTCTGCCCATTCAATTGAACTCAGCTACACACTGGTTCATATTGGAATCTACAACACTGATATCCTCAGCACCTGGTGCGTGCTTGATGCTTAATGCACTCATGAAGGAAGGAATTAGCAAATGAATGAATGAATGAATGAATGAATGAATAAACCAACATGTCAGAATCTACTGTCACCTCTTTCTGAAGGTGACAGTTTCTGCAGTCTCTTTAGCCTTTGTTTGTTTTACTCTGAACTAACACAGTGAAAGATTTTCAAAGCCTGGAAGATACAACTAAGAACATTTTAAAACAGTGCACTGGGTGATAGTGATTGGCTGTGGAGTATGGCAGATGCCAGTTTACATCTCACCTCTGTGACTTACAAGTAGGATGACCCTGGTCAAGTTCATAAGGCCTCTTAGCCTTCTTTCCCCCATAAGGGAATGGGCATGATAGTTTATGCCCTATGTAGTCAACACAAAGAGTGAATGAAATATGTGAAGCATAAGACATGGCACTGGGCACCTCCTGAACACATACAAAATGGTGGTGCTAATGAGGGCAATGCAAATGATGACATTGATGTTGGTCCTAATGATTGCAAACTCTTAATTAACATTAATATTTTAAAAGACTTGATGAACTGCTAAGATAGCCTACTGCTTTCTGATACATTTAAGATGAAAACCTACAAAAAGGAGTTGGGTTTAAGGCCCAATATTATAATTCAGGAATGTTCCATATATACCATAAATATATTTAGTTTACCAGGTGACAAAATAATCTTATTGAAGAGGGTTTTATTCCTAAGTCTCTGATTAATGTAAAGAGATTATAAATATTTGGCAATTAATTATTTTTATTAATGTTTTACTTTCTGTAAAATACAATGCACCATTTGGAAAGGTAAGTTTGCAAAAAGTTGGTCCTGGCATCAACCTTTAAACTAGGTAAATTAGGGCTAGTTACTCTCAGCACTACTAACATATGGGACTAGAAAATACTTTGGGTTTGGGGGGTGCTGTCCTGGACATTGTGGGACATTTCCTTGCATCCCAGAGGTCTTCCCATCAGATGACAGTATCTGCCCATACCTCCCCCCACTTGTGACAACTCAAGCTGTCTGTAGACCCTGCTGCCTGGCACCAGTCCCCAAACTACTGAGACAGTATAAACACAACAGGTTTGTGTTGCAAACAGGGTAACTGGTACCAGCTGTAACTGTCCTTTTGCCCATGGAAATGTATGTGCCAGCGTCAAAGGTTCTACAGATCTGGGTCCTGAGTCTCCTCCACCTCCTTCTACCAAGCTGGCTGGAACATTTGTGCTTCTCCAGTGTCAGGTCTACTCCCTGAATACTGTCTTGCCAGTTCCAAGTCCCTCCCACCAGCTCGCCCACTAGGCCCTCCAGATCTCTGTTTCAACAGAAACCATCCAGATAGCTTCTGCGCGTTTGCCGTGGAGAGACTCTTAAAGCAGCTGGCGCAATCAGCTCTCCGGCTCCTTACTTTCACCCTCAAGAGCACTTTAAACCCACACGGCTTGTACAAGGGCCTAGAACAGCAGCTCTGCCCGTCAAAAAAACAAATGAATAAAACCTTGAGGCAGTTCAGAACCATGGAAAAACTCATCTTTATCTTAACCAAGTAGGGAGGAAAAAAAAAAAGAGCATCAGAAATCAAAAGAAATATGGCTTCACTAGAGAGTGAAAAATCTTAGGATAAAGCCATTTGCTTCAAAGAAAGTGAATAGCACTTCTGTAACTGAGTTGAAGCAGGGAACATTTTAAAACTGAAGACAAAAATTTTAGCAAACCACAGAGAAAATATTTGGAGAAGTCTTCTTTCTTTTTTTAAATTTAGTTCTCTGAAAAACAATAAACCAATCCTTTGTCTTCTAGAAAATGGAAAAGGTTATGAAATCATGATAAGCCAAACAGTGTGAGAAATAAATCATCTTAATTCTAAAGGCCTGAGCAACATAAAAAGTACTCTTATAAGAAAATGGAGAGTGGAAAAAGTAAAAGGAGAACCAGTTGTATTGTATCCAATATGTAAACTTAGAGGAAAAGGCTGGAAGGACAGCCATCAGGAGTGTTACGCTAAGATGGTGATCTTATGAAAACTATTTTTTTATCTCCCACCTTCTATTTCGTTGTTATGGTATCTGTACAAATTGATTTGTAACACTTATCATTACATCTTACCATGTAAAAGGAAGGGTATTTCCATTTACCTATCAGTTTAATCATTTGCCATGATTGATATCAGTTAAGTTTAAGATTATAAAGAGCATGTTTCCCAAGTATGGATCTGCTAATATTGATTTGATTGGTTGCTAATTGATTTGGGATCTTTAATGTAGGTGTTACAACTATAAATTTCCCTCTAAGCACTGCTTTTCCTGCATCCCACAAGTTTGGTAGATTGTATTTTTTTTTGTTTGTTTTTCTCAAAGTATTTTCTCATTTCCCTTGTGATTTCTTCTTTGACTCATTGGTTATTCAGGAGTACTTATATAAGTTCCACAACTTATGAGTTTCCCAAACTTCTTCTGTTACCAATTCCTAATTTCATCCCATTGTGGTCTGAGAACATACTTTGCATGATTTCAATCCTTTTAAATTTATTGAGACTTGCTTTATAACCTAACCTGTGGCCTGTCTAGACAACGTGCACTACACAGTGAGGGAGGTGGGGTCTTCTTGAATGAGATTAGTGCCTTTATACAAAAGACCCCAGAGAGCTCCCTGATCCCTCCCACTGTGTAAGGATACAGTGAGAAAACAGCCATCTGTAAACCAGGAAGCAAGGCCTCGCCAATAAATGAATCTGTTGGCATCTCAATCTTAGGCTTCTCTGCCTCCAGAGCTCTGAAAAATAAATCTCTGTTTATAAGCCCCCCAGTCTATGGTCTTCTGTTATGGAAGCCCCAGAAGACTAAAACAATTTCCTTGTTAACTTTCTGTCTACTTCTTCCATCCATTGTTGAAAGTGGGGTTTTGGTCTCCTGTTATTATTGTTGAATTAGCCATTTCTCCCTTCAATTCTGTCAGCTTTTGTGTCATGTACTTTGGGCGTCTGTTGTTAAGTGCTAAATGTACTTTTCATCAAATGTTTGGGCACATGAATTTACCCTCTTGCCAACACTCTCCAAATTAGCCCTTGAATCAGCAGGAACAACGGTGATGTATAATATTTAACATTTAAGAGTAATGAATACCTTATGTTCTCTTCTAGCAGAAATGGCATCTCTCTGGATGATTGGTTGGTAAATATGTCTTATGTGGACCTAGATGGTCTTAGAAAAATAAAACCAAATAACTCTTGATAATTAGATGATTTCATTCTGGTTTTACATGTTTTTCTTCCCCTTGAAGACTATGAACCAAAACTGATGTCTTCCCTCATTTTTCAGTTTCCCAGAGGAATAAAGTTATAATCAATGAATTAAAGTCAAATTTCTGAGCCCTTTAGTAATCATGGTCAACAATGTTACTTTCAGACCTTGCAAAAAAAGCTAGTCTTTTAAGTAGTAATCTCCCTGAGAATACAGGGACTTGGGAAGTTTACCCAAATGCATTTCTAGGGACCCCCAAACTTGCTATGGTCAGACCACCTGTGACATTCTATAGACATGCCTTGTGTGCCAATGATCTATCAGGTGCCCCCTAGCTTTTAAGAAGCTATAAACAAGAAAACCAGTACATCACTTTGGTAACCATTGTGACTGCATAAACAGAAGATGCCAAGGGTGGGGCAGAGTGCTGGAAAAGGCACACCTCCTCTATCAGTTATCATAATGGTTCTTTTCAAATCCACAAAATCCAGAAGTAAGGCTGGTTGGCTGATATGGGGTATGGGATCGAGGCTAACTCGAGATCATGGGGCTGTGTATGGCTACACAGTCATCACAGATCATTTGAACTCACTCTCAGTGCCCTACTGCAGTGTTTCTCAGAGTATGATCCAGTGTCCACTGGTTGACCTCCGAAGTCTTCCTGATGCAAAAGTGCAAGTGATTTCCTCAGTCCTTCATGGCACATGGGGATTTGGTCCATAGATTTTTACTTATATGCATGGCCAAAAGCTATTAAGTGGGTTATTAAGAATCACTAAAATGCTGCTTCTTTCTGAAACCCTGGTTTAGTACATAATCATGAAGTCGGACTGCCACACAACATGTGGCCATGCTGTGCTGTCCAACACAGAGAGGAAGAATTCCTGCAACTTGTTCAGAACGACAATTTCTTTCTAGTGCTTCATCAGTCCCTAGACTTTCAATTGCTGCCCTTTGTGTTCATTAACATAATTGTAAACTTAAGGGTTTACCTTTGTTAATCATTTTTCTTTGATATTTTTTTGTTCCTCTCTAATTCTTTGTTATCACTGAGTTCTTTTGTTGCTGGAAAAAGAGAAGAGATGGTATGGACTGGTTGTGGGATCTTGTTTTGCTCTGCTCCGGAAGTTGAAGAATATTGCCCTGGAGGAACTCTTTGGTCTTATTAGACTCATCTGTTAATGATGTTCTGAGCATTCCATATGTCCAGAGGCTAATTCTGAGCCTCTGTTAAACTATTCCATTTTCACCACCTCCTTCAAATTGCCCCTGATCCAAATCATCATGAGTTCCCCCTCTCATAAATCATAACATTGGTTATCTTTACTGCCAACTTAGGGGGTCATAAACAGCTATTGGATATCTTGAATCACTGAGCTGTCGCCTAATTCTTGAGTTGCTAACTTTTACATTTTAGAGTATTTTGTCTTAACACCAAGACTGAAGTATCCTGAGAGGATGCACCAAGGTTGCTATCTATATATCTTAGCACAGAATGAATAAAATGGCCATGGTATAGACATTCTTTACTGGGCATCTGGGGTCTGACCTGAGGATTGAGAGGGAGCATAAGTGGACACAGAGTGTTGAATACCAGCCCTAAGCCATCCTCCAGGTTCTCCAGACCCCTGTCCATGAAGTGTGCAGTGGCATCTGCTGCAGCTATAAGCAAACCAGCTGATGGTGGCTTCTGACTGTGGACATGGGGGATCCCTGATCTAGCAGCAAACAGCAGACATGGGAGTGTTGGAGGGCTCTTCATTTTAAGACATTGCCACTGGTCCTGTCTCTTCAACTGGTCCTGGACTTGCTTAAATTACCATCTGCCCACCCTAACTCACAGCCCACCTGAGAGGTACACAACTGAACACTCTACTCTGCCCCATGCCCCATGACTGTGCCAGCCTGGATTGGGGTCCCATTTGAGACACTCCTGGGCCTCTTGGTCTTGACTCCATACATGCCATCCCTGTGTTGCCTGGGTCTGGTTCCTGATTGGGTCTAGGCCCCAAGTCCCTTGCCAAAAGCCATTCCTGACCTTCATCTGGCTAGTCACCAGCCTTTCTGGTTCCTATCCCATAATGCTTTTAACCAATTTCCATGAACAATTCTAGCCATGACATAGGACATGGAAAGAATCTGAAATACCACTTAAAAGGAAGCATTGATCTTGGCTGGAAGGAGATACTGATCTATCTTACATGTCTAAAATATTGTAATAATTATAATATGTACTTTGAGCCTTGAGTCTCATGGTAGTCACAGTTTTTGATGCTATGGACTTATTCACTCAAACTTCAAACAACAATCTGATCAAATCATTGAATGGGACATGGTGAGGGTAGGTGACAAAGTGGTGGCCCAAGAAGGAGGAAATCAGTCCAACCAGTGAGGGGCTAAATGATGGCTGGTCCAGGATATGTACTGCTTATAAGTTCACTGAATCTATCAATATTAAAAAATGCTCTCCCTCTGTGACCACAAACCATGACCATGGAAGTCTCAGAATCTGACATATTTGCAGGAGAAGAATTGATAAGTCAAAAGCAAACCAATACCTCTCCTACAAGAAATAAAGATCATTCCTTGGCTTAAAACAATGACTACTCATTTGGAATTCAGATCAATTATTCTCACAATGTAGATTCTCACATTCCTGTAAGAATAGGGAAAATAGGCCTCTCTGAGTAGTTTTGCATTATTAGAATTTGTTCACAAGATAAGAATCATTAAAGTCTTCTCTGAGAAAAATGAAGTAACAGACATTTGTCCTGGTAATTCGGGTAACAGTTTGATATTTTATTGAATTGTTGCCCATTACAGTACCCACAGATGCAAGGCTGTGGAATCACTGCCACATAACAGTACAAAAGCCTCTCTGAGCTAGTTTTGTGTTATTTTATTTCTAATTTTTAAAAAATGTTTATTTTGGAGAGAGAGAGAGACAGAGAGAGACAGTCAGACAGAGCACAAGCAGGGGAGAGGCAGAGAGACATACACACACACAGAATCCGAAGCAGGCTCCAGGCTCTGAGCTGTCAGCACAGAGCCCAACGTGGGGTTCCAACTCATGAACCGTGGGATCATGAACTGAGGCAAGGTCGGCTGCTTCACTGAGTGAGCCACCCAGGTGCCCCTTCTGAGCTAATTTTAAAACAGCATTCCTGGGGCGCCTGGGTGCCTCAGTCAGTTAAGCTTCTGGCTTCAGCTCAGGTCATGATCTCACAGTTTGTGGGTTCGAGCTGTGTGCTGACAACTAGGTCAGAGCCTGGAGCCTGCTTCAGATTCTGTATCTCCCTCTGTCTCTGACTCTCCCCTGCTCACACTGTCTCTCTCTGTCTCTCAAAAATAAATTTAAAACATAAAAAAAATTAAAACAGCATTCCTTTGAATCTTCAAAACCAAGTTCTTCTGAAACTGTAACTGGAGTCAAATTTAGGTCGACATGGCTTTCATAAAAGCAAAACTCTTTAAAGTTTACATTAAAGATTCATGTATCTAACTGGTCTTGGTTGGATGATGATAATAAATATTACAAAACATTAAGTTCCCTTCCCCAGGCTTTCTCACAAGAAAGTTCTGCAGCTTTGTCCCAAGTATATTAGAGTATTTCATCTCAGCCTGGCTATATATAAGTAGGATTGAGTGTAATGATGTTTGCCATCAACTTGTGCCATTCTGTCATAAATAATGACAAGTGTGTAGCCACACTTCAGGTCAATTCCTACTTGTGTCACTTTGTCCCCAGCCAGTTCCTGGGATTCATCCTAGAGTCATAGAGTCTGCTGTATTTTATTTTTACTCCTTTGTTCTTTTATGTAACTGTGCTAAAAAACACTAGATACTGTTGTGTTATTTTAATTCAAAACAACCTCTTTCTCTCTATGATAGAGAAATCATTTCCCCAGAACTAACCTGCAAATGTCCTTGTAAGTCAGCATACGTGTGACACAGGTAACATTGCCATTACACATGGGGTTACCCCAGAGAACATTCTGTTTTCCATTGTGTCTACACGAGAATACACACCAGGGCCGCAGTGCTGTGCCTGTACCTACGTAGTCAGAGGACCTCACCCTGACACCCACAGGGAGAGTGCCATCCTCTATAAGGTGTGGTGGGAGGAAGGGGTGAGGCAGGATAACAAGTGACAGCACTAACTTTGAAGTCACACCCCTTATTTAGGGTGCATGAAAGATGGGGAAAATCAGTCTTTCTAGAAGATTCATATCAAGAATGAGGGCAATAAGTGGATATCATAAGGCTCAACAGAAACAATTGATATAATGCTCTTCACGCAGTATCTGGCACATGGTATGTGATTAATAAATGTTTCCATTGCTCAGAACATGGCCGCTGCTCAGT
Organism: Suricata suricatta; assembly: GCF_006229205.1. NCBI lineage: Eukaryota > Metazoa > Chordata > Mammalia > Carnivora > Herpestidae > Suricata > Suricata suricatta. The sequence goes on from NC_043717.1 coordinate 16,622,047, forward strand.
AAATACTGGTTGAATAAAGGAGTGACTTGAACAAACGAATGAATGAATGGGTAGTCAGCTAGGTAAATACCTGTTTCATGCTACCAATATAGATTCCTCTCTTCTAAACTTAAACTTCTGCTTAACAACCAGAATAAACTGTGCACGGCGGGATTCAGTAATGTTAGATAAAGTAGATTTGCTCTCAGGCTTTCACAGGAGAGTTGGAAAGGACGGCCAGGCCGGTTCCGCACGCCCCCTGCTGGCAGGATTTGAAAGCCGGGCTACAGGTGTCAGGTCTGCAGATGGAGGGCAGGGAGAACCCCTCCCCAGAGGGTCAGTCATCATTGAGCAAATCGGGTTAAAATGAAAATAAGGTCACAGGCCCTGCATGCACTGCCTCTTTGAGAGGGTGGCAGGTACAGCTTTGTGCCTACCCTTCCCCAGTCATCACTGGGTCCTCTTGGTCCGCTTTACACACACCTGGGTTACTGGTTTCAAGGACTGAACTAGTCTCTGCCCCCTTTACACTTCCAAACCTCCTCCGCACCCTGCCTCTCTAATCCTCTCCTCAGGACTCGCTCATCACTCTTTGTGGCATCTGGGTGAGGAAACTGAGGCATGGAATGAGGGAGGGCTCCCTGGACCCTACGATCAAAAGCTCCTCAAGGCCTTCTCCAAAGCATCTTCCTCCCCCAACTAAGAAATGGGTTGGCAGGCAGACATCCTCAATGGCTACAAAGCTTGGCCTCCCAGAAAACCTCTGCATGAGAAAAACCGCTCTAAACTGATGTCCCTGGCACGTAATCAATGCTCCTGGAATTTCCAGACTCCTTCTGGGGAAAGCTTCCTTCATCTACTTTGCAGTGACCTTTTTAAGAGGAAGGAAGTAATTTTTCACTCACCTTCTTTCTTCCAACTACTGCTCAGTTTTGGGGACATATTTAAGTTCACTTTTAATATTCTGGATCTCTGATAGGTTGACCGCAGGTCCTGGAAGTTTCTTTGCTCCTGGAATTGGCTTCTTCTCCTCATCTGAGGTGGGAGGAGCACCCTGAAGAGAATAAAAAAGAAAGAAGAGATCTGCTCACTGAAAAAGGCATTTGGTCTCTCTGTCAAAGGGTAATTCTAGGCACATTCCTGTGCTATTGAGACACATCAGAGTCTTGAGAAGATCTCCTGAAGTCTGTAGAGGAATATGGAATAAAGTTGGAAGAAGAAAACAAGTGACTTATGCATGACTTAGAAAACACAAGAGTACTATTCAATTTCTGATAACAAAAATTATGACTAGTTAGGATTTGTGTTTCCAAGAGAAGCACCTTACGAGACCAAATTTAATTTGGTATCTTATGGTCCTAATATGCCTGAACAGCAGAGATTTGTAGAACAGTTGTGCAGGGTTGGCTCCAACAATGACTTAGTCCAGGAGTTTAGCATTTTTTTGTTTGGGGCACAGTAGCTGTCATCCTTTGTCCCAACAACACCTCCTGGAGGCATAAAGAAACTGACACTGACATAAACAAAACCTTCTTAAATGTGGGATGGGATGGGGCAGAGGAGGCCCACTTATCCCTTCCTGCTTTGGGAACTATTTTAAATTCCTTATTATTTAATGTTTGCATATTGTTGCAGCTTTAGGGCAGGACAACATTCTGTGCTTTTCTTTGTGGCTCCTGCAGAGCCCGGTACCCCCTGTGCTAGACGTGCAGAGCTTTTCTCCAGCCCTGGAAGGAAAGCGTTGGAGGAACATTTGATCACCGTGGCAGCTGTGAGAGCACGCCCCCATCGGGTCAGCTTTCTGCCAGGAGGGTAACTCAATGACAGCCCCAGCTGTCTCGCCCTGCAGCCACCCCACCCACCCACCCCCGCACCACGCTGAGGTCACACTTCCCACGGCTGCTTGTGTCCAATGACTGAGTGCCACAGGATCCGAAGGCCGGCCCATTCCTGGGAAACAAGAGACTCTTGGGGAGGAACTTCGGCTCCAGAATTTTCCTTAGAACAGCAGTGAGATCTAAGAGGTTTCACTCCAACCCTCTGTCCCACTCTTCTTCACCCACATCATGGTCTAACCACCTTCCCATTTTTCCTTACAAGTGGTTTCCCCAATATTTTGCACGTCTCAGTCCACCATTGTGCCTGCTCCTTGGAAGACCCACACTTACACGGTCGTGTTGTGGGACAGGCAGAGCTTCATCTGCTCAAGCAACAACTGAGTGAACAATACAGTCCAAGGAAAAGGAGTAAGAAAATGCATGTTTGCCTCTGGTTCAAGTCCTAAGCCCATACTTGTTGCCAACCTAATCAGGCAGCGCTGTGACTTGGGTATTAAAGCTAATGCTGTTCTTTGCCCCCATCCAGCTCTTACGTCTAGTTCTCAAATTGTCTAGAACCTAAAGGGAAAGGGAAGAGACTGATCAAGATTCCCAACCTCAAGCCAATTATTTGGTAGGCATATCCTTTATAGAATTGTCTATTTGACGGTTAAGTTCAAATATAAAATATTGTATATCCACTGTTCTTTTTCCTATAGTCATTTTCTTTTTTTCAAAATAGTTTATTGTCAAATTGGTTTCCATATAACACCCAATGCTCTTCCCCACAAGTGCCCTTCTCCAACGCCACCACCTCTTTCCCCTCCTCCCGCTTCCCCTCCCCCTCCAACCCTCAGTTCATTTTCAGTATTCAATAGTCTCTCAAGTTTTGCATCCCTCTCTCTCCCCCACTCTCTTTCCCTCTTCCCCTCACCCTGGTCCTCCATTAGGTTTCTCCTGTTCTCCTGTTAGACCTATGAGTGCAAACATATGGTATCTGTCCCTCTCCACCTGACTTATTTCACTTAGCATGACACCCTTGAGGTCCATCCACTTTCCTACAAATGGCCATATTTCATTCTTTCTCATTGCCATGTAATACTCCATTGTGTATATATATACAT
>NC_043717.1:16625066-16633229 GCF_006229205.1 Suricata suricatta
GCTAATTGCTAGGTCATAGGGGAGTTCTATGGATAGTTTTTTGAGGAACCTCCACCCTGTTTTCCAGAGCGGCTGCACCAGTTTACATTCCCACCAACAGTGTAGGAGTAGGAGGGTGCCCGTCTCTCCACACCCTCGCCAGCATCTATAGTCTCTTGATTTGTTCATTTTAGTCACTCTGACTGGCGTGAGGTGGTATCTCAGTGTGGTTTTGATTTGTGTTTCCCTGATGATGAGTGATGCTGAGCATCATTTCATGTGCCTGTAGGCCATCTGGATGTCCTCTTTGGAGAAGTGTCTGTTTATGTCTTCTGCCCACTTCTTTACTGGGTTATTTGTTTTTTGGGTGTGGAGTTTGGTGAGTTCCTTGTAGATTTTGGATACTATAGTCATTTTCTTTGAATCCTGGCACAGTACTGATGAAATAGCTAATGTGTCACCCACACAAAATGATAAAGTAATTCAGTGTAGATCGTGCCTGTTGTAAATATCTGGAAAATAGTGTTTCCTCAAGCTGATGTACACAGCCGTACGATCAGCTTCCTTTTGTCATGTGCACACACTCAGCATTTATAAATGGCGATTTAGAAGCCATAACTATTAAACATCCATGTGGAGGACCAGGTATTCCAAAATGTTCTTCCCTAGACTTTTGGAAAGAGATTTTAAACAAGGCTATAAATTGGGGTTTTTTTTTAATATATGCAGCAGTGAAATGAAAAATGTTTCCTCATTTATGAATGTTCCGATGGGTGTTAGGTGGGTAGATCTTAATAAAGAAGCATGAAGAAGAAAAATGGTTCCAGTTCCTTCTGTTAAATTCCTGGGCATGTCACCTTCACTATGTTTGTAATATTGAAATGTGCTATGTTAGCACATTTAATGTGCAAAGCCAATGTGTATAGTTATCTCTATGTGCAAAGACTTATTATGTGAACATGCACGGAAAAAGGATGATGATACTTAATATTAGGCACTTTCAAGTTATCAAACCTCAATGCACTGCGTTTTTTTTTAATAAGGTAAGACTTTCAGCACTTGATTTGATATGGTCACATATGATAGAAATTGTAAGTGGATATATTCAATAAGTAGACATGATATTGATTCAGGAAGGGGTTAATGGTGGTGCATATTCTTAACTGAATCTCTTCTCTCATCTTTTCAAAAATTGGGAATCAGATTCCATTTCTCCTAGAAATTTATTGTAAGAATTATAATAACTAAAGACATGAACAAGCAGGGTTCCACATGACTCCATATGGCTAATATGTGGTAATTTTTTTCTTTTGTATGTAGATATTTGAACGAGAAGGGATATGGAAGATATTCTTTGAGATAAAGAGAGCTTTAGAGAGGGCTTCTCAGTCCCAGCACCTTTACCAGTATCAGGAATGGCTGTTGTCAAGGGAAATGTTCTCCTAGGAGGGTTACAGAGTATTTGTAAAATTTGGCAAAATGGTGAGCCATTTTCCAGCTATGTTGCCTTCATCCCCCTCTTTACTACCTGACACTCTATTGAGTTTTCCCCTAACCTCACTTCTGTGGATCAATACAATCTGATGTGCTCATTCATGCTCAGACACTGAGGACTTAGTAATAATAGTAAACACTTACACTGCTAGCTGTTCTAAGTTACATTTGCTAACTCATTTAATCTTCACATCAACCCTGTAAATTTGCTATTATTATTATCCCTGTTTTATAGTTGAGGAAACTGAAGCCAAAGGCAGGGAGGGAAGGAGTAAGAAAATTGCCCATAGACTCATGGAAGTATGGGACCAGAATTAAGTATTGTATTTGCATTTGTAAAGGGACGAGGTGGAGAGGGAAATAATTAACAGAAAGTTCCAACATGCTCTTTTCTGGCTTAATAGTGATGGAATTACAGTTAAAAGAGAGATTTGGGAAGCAGAGTGGAGGCTTGTCAATGCCCTTCAAATTGCTTCAAGCAAGCAGCTGCCTTGTCTTATCCAGAAGACTGGCCTTGCTTATTAAGATTTGGCTGCAAGGCCTCTGTGGTGGGCACATGCCAAACTCCAGCTGGGCTGAGCAGATGGAGGGTGTGCTCCAGCTCTGTGAGCAAAGCAAAGGACTCCCAGAGACCATAGGTGGGCTGGAGACCAGTGCTCACAGCCAGTGCTCACAGGCCTTGTCAGAGGGCCAAAGGCTGGTCTTGGCTTTCTACTGGGGTACAACCTCTTCACGTATGAGATGGGGGAGCTACTGGCTGTGATAGAGGTGGCCTGTTGTGTTCAGGGATGGTATGTTATGATCTACATTTCATATAGTGCTGACCTGAATTCAAGGCTGGACAACAAAACTAGGTAAGTAAGCAATTCCAGTTTTGCAAATTAGATAATTTTTTAAAGGGTGGTTGTATGAGTTCTTTATTTATTTATTTATTTATTTATTTATTTATTTATTGACAGAGAAAGAGAGAGAGAGCACGTGCACACACGTGCATAAACAGAGCAGAGTTAGAGAATCCCAAGCAGACTCCATGCTGACAGCAACTAAGCATGAGACTCAGTTGAGAATCCCAACTCAGGACTCCATACCACAAACCATGAGATCATGACCTGAGCTGAAATCAAGAGTGGGACTCTCAACTGACTGAGCCACCCGGGTGACCCTCTATAGGTTATTTTTAATTCATATTCCATTTTCGCCTTCAACCTATGGGACTACAGGTATCAAACCCACAAAATCCTACTTAACTCACCTTGTAGCCAAGCCAAGCTGCCTTACTGCTCCCCTTGCAATGTTTCCAATGGAAACCTACTCCAAGGTCTAGCCAAGGCCTTGAGTCATTAGATCCTCCCCCTACTTAAAAGCCCTGAGAGCTCATCTCTGCTCATATAATAATGGAACACCATCCTCAGCTCCACCCTCCTAGCCCGTGAGCCCCACGAGAAAGGTATAGCTCAGTTCCAGAGATACTCCTGTGGTCTCTGGATCTCTGTGGATACCTCACTCCCTCCATCCTGTGAAGAACATTGATTAGCCATTTGTACATGTGGCTGGTCATAAAGTAAGTGTTCACAAACAGGCTGTATCAGTTCTTGTCTATTTTAGAATGCGCTGGAACCATCAAACTAGGGATAAAAATGAGAGCAAAATGTTCTTCCAACCCCCTAACTGGGACACTTGTGAGGAAGAAAGTACCAGTTGTACAGAGAACTGTAGGTCATCTGAATACCACAGGGGAAGATGAGATGCAAACCTCCAAAACCATTGTTACAACCATCCGTGTAGTGAGGAAAAAGGTCAAGCCACCTTCTGACTGAATGCAATGGTAGTGACAGACACGGCTTAGGGAAACACAGGAAGAAAACCTAATTTCAGATAAATGCAGGTGTGGGAAGAGTTCTGCTGCCCTCTCTTCAACCTCTCCATGCCTTTTTCTTACAATGTGCAAAACAATAGACCAAGGAGTCGTTAATAAGTAGATAAATTGATGAACAATCATTTATTGAATGGTTGGTAGGCTGTGCTGTGTCCGTGGTATCACTGACTCATCTCAGCAACCCTCTGAGGAAAAGAGTGAATCATATTTGGCAGACATAGGCTCAGAAATACTTGACCAAAGTCCCAGAGGGAGAGCCAGTGATTATGAGCTAACTGGATAGCCAAGTCAGTAGCATCAGAGTTTGAGGTTATGTACTATAAGAGCAGGGTAGTGCTGGGCTTTTACAACTTGTATGTTCAAACTTTTTATTGATCAGAGGTGACCTAGTGGCTGAAATTCCAGAACTTGGTGATATCACTCAAATAGTCCCATCTCCTTCTTTGAAAACTTATCTCTCTATTCATAGGAGGCTGGAACAACTAACTTGGGACCATCAGGAATTATTTATGGGGGAAAAAGATTAGATGAGGGGCAACCAAAGTTTTATTAGGAAACTTTGAAATGGTGATAGGTGTTCTTTGGGGGCAATTACCAAAAAGGACACCTACAAAAGTTCAAAAAAAGTCTTTTTAAAAAGATAAAATGCAGTTAGCTATGCCCTGTGGCTTTGTTGAATTCGAGTTTCCTTGTCTTGTGCTAATGACATGCTCCAAAACCTGCATTTATTTTTCAGAATTAGACTTTTCAAGTTTCATCAGAAAAGTCACAGCTGGGAAAGAAATAGAGATCTTGGGGAGGGCACCCTTCTCTATTTAATGCACTTATTATGAATTTTAGCCTTCATTTCAGCCGAGTGGGCATCTGAATTCAGAGGAAAGGTAAAGAATTAGAGGGAGGAAAAAAAGACATAAATTGATAGACTCTCTTGCAAAGTCCTCTTTTCAAAAGAAATACCCAGAGGTTGGGGCTTTTGATTTGAATCCGCAAGTAATTTAACGTGCTTATTACCTATGCTCCCACTGGGGTTCGTCACTCATCAGAAGCTGTACTAAATACATCCTGCCCGGTTCAGACTAAGCTCCAAGTAAAACCTTACTGAGCTAGTGACTGTTGCCAGACCAAGAGCATTTGAGAGGCTATGCTCCCCCCACTGCGCACACACACTATCAACAAACTAGATGTTAAAGTCAGCATCTTCAAGTAACTTCACCCCTTAAAGGGCTGCAGAGAAGTAAGGATCAGCGTGTTTCGTGGCTAAGTGAGCAAGAAAGTCAAAGAAATGCATATACTTTGTGATGCCTTCCTGACCCACATCCATTCATGCCTCCCTTGTCCTGGAGAGCGGACCGTCAACCTTGCTTTTGCCCCGCTCTAGTCAGGAGTCTGCAGGAGAAAGACAGGGCTGAGCTCTGCCACTAAGTTTTCCTCACCTCCTCCGCTTCTGGAGTACACTCTTTTCTTCTGGGGGGTTGCCCAGCTCCCGGCCGAAAGGCTCCCATGGGGATGTTGATATTTGCCTAAAAGAAAAAAGCAGGGAAGATTTAGCCCAAAAATAGTAGGAACTTGGAATGACACGCGGAGACTGTAATCACTGTGATGAAAAACACATCTGAAAAGTACATCTTTAAAGCTTTGTACCTCAAGGAAATTGCCATAATGACAGTACAAAAATATGCAAAGGGAAATTTGACTTCCATTTATTACAGACTTCTGGTACTCATCTTTAGGTCTGCGCAGTGATCTCATAATTCCATATCGGATAGAAGAATTTCAAGACAGTTTGTTCTGGCTGTTGCCCTCCTGTGGCACTTCATATCTTCCTCTCCCTCAGATGAGGAAGGAACACATAAGCACAGGAAAGGAGGACGCAGCATGCAAAGAAGCCATCCCACACCTTAGCCCCTCCTTCAGGTTCCTTCAGATTTCCCCTAGGAGGGGCACATTCACACCTCCTAAACCCCTTCCTCCTTTCTGTAGTGTCCTGTGGCTGTTCCAGCACTTTCTATGGTCTCTGTAATTCACTCTCCTCCACCTTCTCCCCAGCACACCACTGTGGGTCAGTGTGTAAGGAAAGTGCTGGAAAGCCAAGTTCATTGGTATCACACTTCATAGATTCTTGTCCTTCATTAAGATAACACGCTAATGTCCATCCCCAGTAAACATAAAATGTCTTCTAGTAAACATGAAACAGGCTAAATGTTAAAATATGTGAGGAATACATACTGACACAGCAATTTGAATCTGGGGGAAAGAATTTGTAAATTTGTATTTTATCCATATTTCATCTGATATCAAAAGGCAAGAATGTTTAATGCAGACCAACCAGGAGCATCACTCACATAAAACAAGCATTACAACTTCTTTTTTAAGGTAAAACCTAACTTTTTCCACTTAAGATAAAGTCTTGCCTTATGAGTAACTGGATATACGAACTTGAAATGTTGAAACTGTACTGTGATGTTATGCTTAAAAATGATGCCTGAGGGGCGCCTGGGCTGCTCGGTCGGTTAAGCGTCCGGCTTCAGCTCAGGTCAGATCTCACGGTCTGTGGGTTCCAGCCTCTCATCGGGCTCTGTGCTGACAGCTCAGAGCCTGGAGCCTGCTTCAGATTCTGTGTCTCCCTCTCTCTGACCCTCCCCTGCTCGCGCTGTCTCTGTCTCTCAAAAATAAATTTTTAAAAAATGATGCCTGAGAAAGGGAACAAAATATTTAACTACCTGTGATACAGTTTGGGCAATTTGGGTACCACATCCAACAACATTACTAGGAAATGTGGTAAGGTCCATTTGGAAATGCCTGATATGAACTCTGTTGCTAGGGGAATGTTTAACTCAAGACACAGGAACTATCCAGGGTCCATGTTCAGGAAACATGGCAGATCTGTGTTCTCCCAAGAGAATGGAGTGACATTTTCCCCCTAGGGTCTTTAAAACTCCCTTTTGTACTAGAATAATGCTGATCCCACAGAAAGGAAACAGATCCAAAGGTTGTGGTGGGTATCAAGAAGGTAAATCACCATTCGTAGGGCCACCAAACCAAGGAGTATTTTCGATCAGTGTGTACCATATATGCCAAAATATAAGTGCAGCACAATCTTAGAGGAAGTCATTTTGGAAAGCCTAAGGCTGAATCATCTATGCTATTCTTCTGTTTATTGGAAATATCAGTGGCCTAGAGTGGGGGGGGGCATATGACAAGGGGGAAAATATGTCTTATACTGTGGCAAATATGGTAGCATACTTCGTGAATTCCAAGATGTACCTCTTTTAATATTTCCACAATCAAAATGTGTCTTACAACCAGTGGTTTCTTAAATATTTCATTGGCATATTTGTTTTCTTTTTTAGCAGAGCATGAAATAATGGTATTTTACAATTGACAGTGTCTTAGATTGGATTAAATATCATTATGGTCCTGAAATAAGATCAAAACAATGTAAGACCTGCAGAAGTTTATCCATATTGAACTAATAGCTATCTCCATTTCTACAGTATGATTAAAAAAGGGGGAAAGTCAGTATAGGGACTGTTGGGGAGAACGTTAACCAGTTAAAAGTTTAATTATATCATCGCTACCCTGACCCATTTATTGAGACAGAGGGTGTCTTCCTAATAGTGAATTGAAGTTAACATACAGTTTCTGAAAGACCTGATTGCTGAACTAACCTATTTAATGAAATGTGCATGCTCTGTAGTAGGTTGTAGCTTTCAGTAAAGGAACACAAAAAGGTTATCCAGGATAATGTATTCAGTAAAGGACATGCTATGGGAAACCACCTTTTCCTGCTCAGAGTTTAGTTTTAGCAATGCATGTAGCCTCTCCATGGTAAACGGGTGGCTTATGCTAGGAAAAGAGCCCACTGCTAGGAGTTGTTACAGATATTCTGTACTTGAAAAAGTGACAACTGTTCTGGGCCTCATCTTTCCTATTTGTAATATGCACGTTAGGCCTCGTCAGAACCCTTCCTTCAAGTAAAGTATTGTGAGAACATCTAAAATGCAAACTAGGTGGAGGTAGAACTGCTCTGGCTAAGTAGTAGGGACCCCAGAACCCCGTCTGCTTCTCCCAAGCTCCCAAGCCCAGCCCTGACAGGTTCCTTCAAATGTGGGGGGCCATGTCTGGCAACGCTTGATAGAGATCATCCCTAAGTGGATGAGTATTAAGATGTATTTTAAATGTTTGATCTTCCCATTGGTAAGTCGTCCGTCATTTACTAAACTAGCATAAGACCATGTGATATTTTATATGTTCAGTTTCGTTTAAATTGCAGCTCTAGAGAATTCTGTTGCTCTAAGTGAGAGTTCGTCCTCATAGGGTGGTGGTTAGATGGTAAAATATCACAAGACCACATTCCCACGATCGCTACCCCACATCCTTCTGTTAGTCATATGTCTACCAACATCTGACGTTTTGATGTTTGAAGAAATGTCAGAAATAAGCAGAATAATGGCATGAGCTTTAAAAATGGTTCTCACTAGGGTTGTCTTTTTTTTTTTTTTTAATGTTTTTACATTGTAGTACTTGTTTTGCTTGTTGGTGGTGTTTGCTTATTTAATACATTCCGTCAAGGACAGAAATTACATGCTGGTTTTTTTTTGTTTTGTTTTGTTTTTTGTTTTTTCCCCTAGGAAGTGTGTCTTGGGTTTTTCCCTTATTATTTTCGTTACTTTTTTTTTTCCTCTTCTTTTTTTGGTGGTGGGGGTAGTTATGTTTAAATGAAGTTGCTTTTACAACACCAAAGACTTAATCATCCATTTCCTACATATAAGGTAGCTACTTTTTTACATGGACCTCAAGTATATTGTAATATT
>NC_043717.1:16633329-16820744 GCF_006229205.1 Suricata suricatta
TATTAAGCAGGCTGTGTTGTAGCTTATGGGCAAGTAATAAATTGTATCATGTATCTTGAATGTATCATAGATAAGCTGCTATATAATGATTGCCACTTCAGATAGCTGTGAAATTAGGTGATTAACTAGTTGTTACTTAACCTTCTAATTTCTGTATAAGTCTAATTACATGAAATAGAAGTTGGGGTTTTGATTTTTTTACTTACTTTGCTTTTCTGTTTGGAGTGTAATTGTAACTACTGTTGTGTAAATGATGGAAAATAAATGCATATGTTAAAAAAATAAATAAATAAACAGAACAAGAAAAAAAACAGAAATGACTCTCACTGACAAAATTAGAGGAGGTTAGGGTATGCAGATCGGTTAAAATATTTTAGACACAGTCCCCGCCCTGCTGAACAGAGTGTAAGAATCTGATAGCCTGTAGATTGCATCTGCAGAAACAGAGCTCAAGGAGTGAGCCCTAAATGGGCCTGTCCTCAGCCATCGATAATGAGGATTTCCAGCGGGCTGCTGCCAACTAGAGGCACCAGAATCCCCCTGTGCTTCACGTGAGCCTTTTATGTGAGGTGACAGTCACTTGGAGCATGTAAAGCAACAAGAGCTGAGGCTTTATGGAGCTCACAGACAGCCTGCCTAAACGGTTTCTTGCCTGCTTGCTAACAAATGTGTGTTTAACAAATGCCCATACTTGGGACAGAGTTGGGGCTGAGACTGGCATTCATCTTAACCTGGTGAGAGGTTGGGGACAGTAACCCCTCCCCACGCTATTCACCACACACTATTTTAGCCACCCCCAAGCCCCTGTCTGTCCCTAAGGTGAGGCAGCTCTGATTTGCAACCCTGGCTTTTCCTCAGACTGTTTGTGTGACCTTGAGCAACAAACAGGTTCCACCTATCACCTTTGTTTCACTGATAAAGAAACTGATCCTCAAAGAAGTTAGAGGCTTTGCTCAAGGTCACACAAACAGTCCGAGGAAAAGCCAGGATTGCAAATCAGAGCTGCCTCACCTTAGGGACAGACTGTTTCACTATAGCAAGCCCTGTCTAAAGAGCTCTTTTTACTTGGCCAGAGTGAGATCTAACCACTCTAAAATTCTCTAAACTAGCACAAAAGTTGCAGGCTTCCACTTTGAAAATGGATATGGAAAAGCGGCATGCAAAACGGGTAATTCCAAAATAGGTGTCAAAGAAAGGCCACATTGAAAAATGAGCCATTAACTTGCTGACTTGATGCTTTTTCATCTTTAAGGCATCACTCAAAAAACCAGGAACCTAAATGGGTTTTTTGACAGCAGATACTGACAGCATCCAAAGCAGCCCAAGAACGCATCAGATATCCAGTCGTGAACATACATACACCTGAAGGGAGTGTCAGAAGAGTGCTTTGTAAATGATTAGAGATGTTTCATTAATGTAATTGTAGGGTGGTGATATTTGAGTGACAAATTATACACTGAATTATAGCTGTAAGAAAAATTTCTTGTAACTTGAATTCGTTAGAAATATGTAGACCTTAGCTCTCTTTTTCATTTCATCAGCCAGAGAATTGTGTCATATTCTTGTTTTTCACCAACTCATTCTGTACAATAATCTGTACAAAATACAAATAATACTTTCTCAATGATTAATTTTTCCATCTGCAAATTGGGTAGATATTTGTTAGTCAAAATGGATTTCTAATATGAGGTACATTTTTGTGAAAGCAAATGGAGTCAATCCAGGTCATTGATGTTAAACTTTCTGTATGTTGAGTTGATTCCATATCATTGATGTTATTAGACTTTATATTTGTTTATTCTATATGGGTTGGACTTCCTTCTCTATATAGATTCTGTATAAATGCAAAGGAAGCAGGCTTTTGTTTTTTCCTTTTGTAACACATTCTCTTGCATTTCTTTTCCCTCCTTGACATTTATTCACCCTAGATATTTTTAAATATGCCCCCAACACAGCAACCCTAGAGCATTGATTTCCCAACCTATACATAATTTGTTACATCCTTGAAGTTGGGAATGGGAAAAAAAAATTTACTAGATCATCTCTTGCCAGAACAGGATACAGTTCCCTGATAATAGACCTATCTGATGTGAAATGAATACTACACTTGATCTCACCAGGTGAAGAAAAGTAGAAAAAATTCCCTGTAAGTTAATTCCACCACTCCCTTAATTATTTGTATTGTTCTCCTGCTTGGCTCCAGGCTTTGAGCCTGAGGATTCTGGAAACAGTATTCCCTCCACCGCCACTCATATGTGGCATACAATGGAGTGACATCTTCTTTCCCCTGCGGGTTGGATTCTGATAGCTGCCCACCACTGGGTACTGACAATCACCATCCACTTTGCTTTCCATAGCCATTGTTCTCTTATCTCCCCCTCTCTGTTGGTCCCCACTCTGTTTCTCCTTTTAGTGCTGAGGCTTTTGGAGTTTCCTCTCATTGCATATTTGTTTCAGATGACCACCACTGATTCTATCGTTAGTTTTCAAAGGTTCTCTAGCCACTCGGGCCAGGATCTATAGCTACCCCACCACCATGCCATCCTCCCAGGCCACAGACAGAGCAAACCCCAGAGGGCTGCATTTTGCAGTATTTCCTTCTGTACTTTCCTATTCTTAGTGTCCTGGGCCTCTCTATAAATGGAGCAATATATGACATTTTGAGATTTCTAGCATCTTCATGAGAAGACTTTCAGAAAAAAGTTTCTCAATAGCTGATTAGAGGATGAGATTCTTACTCGATCTCTTAGCCTACATTAAGAGAGATACACACATGTACCAATTAAAATGCAGTCCACCGATTTTAAAATAAAATTCTGTATCACTACAATATAACTTCTTTGTCTTTAGGGATTCTTCAATTCTGGAAAGGATTCAGAACACACAAAAGTTACCACCCAACACAATCTTGAAAAACTCCCACTCAGCCACTGTCCATCACCCATGATGTTTCATACTGAAATACTTTCTTCTCTCTCTGTTCTCAATACTCTGTTCTCTTCACTAATTTCCTGAATGACTCAATGTAGTCTTGTCATCCAGGGAAAAGCAGATAGCAAGAATGTACTGTACAGCTACTAAGATAATATGTATAATTGGTTGAGGACAGGCCATATGTCTCAAGTACTTGTAAATGTCAGCCTCAGAAAATGACATCTTTTGGCCAACATGTGACTATTTGCTTTATGCTACCAATATGGAGCCCTGGTCAGAGCAGTAAAGATTATCAGCTGAAGGTCACATTCAACCCACTCTATCTAGAGACAGTTTACTACATTTAACTTCTGGCTACATGTTAAAGAAACCAGAGTTAGAAATGATAAACAGTGGATTATAGGGGTTTACATAAGAAACGGTACATCTGTGATCAAAGAAAAGGCCTTGACTGTACATTAAAACAAGCAACAAATGAAGGTTCATTTTGACTTTTAAATTTAAATAAAATATTAAAGGAAGGTATGTATCATTATATTATTTTTAGCTTTAACCAATGTATTTGGTTAACAGACAAAACGTGGGTGGTGATAGTTTATTCCCTTGTGCCAAGGACTGCCATGTACCTGTAATGCTTTTTAAACTAGAAATCATAGTTCAGAAATACTTAGAGTCCCTGACACTTGTCTTAAAGACTTTGTTGGGTTGTTTTCTTCTTCCATGGAGGCTTTATGCCCTGGGCGATGAGGAGTGGAAGAAAATGGTAACAGGTGGTGAAGGTAAAGAAATATTAAAGCTCAAGGCATCACAATATTCTGTTCTACACGTGGGTTGGGTAGCAACAAACAAGTTCCCGTAAGAAGTCACACAACTCACTAATGATACAGCATCCCTTTAAAACAGATAATAAAAGATTTAGGTTCCTTTCACAAGCAGCTTGGTTAAGTCAATTAGGCAGAGAGGTGGTAATGGAATAGCCATGGCTGTGTGTACTTTGAGACTATGTGTGTCACCGAGTCACTTTACTTTGTACTTTCCACTCCTAGCCAACTTATGTTTAAGATGACTTTAATCAGGGTAGGCTATTAGCTTCTTCCTTAAAATGCTGACACCCTTTCTGAATGTCACTTGAGCTTTTTAAAAGGCAGGACCAGGCATCCATAAAACAGCAATTGTCCCCTGAGGTAGCCTTGGTACTTATGATTACCCTTTAGATGGTCCCACCCACTCCTCCATTCTCACTCTCTGTGCCCTGGTGGGGGTGGTAAGTAATGAGACTAGAGTGTGATGCAGAGTGCTCCCACACATGGGCTTGGGGATCACATGACTTGAGTTCAGGTCCTGACTCTCCTGCTTACAAGCTGTGTGATCTTCCGTGAGTTCTTTCACTTCTCTAAAGCTTTCATCACAATCCATTGGGCTCTCACTGTACTGTGCCAAGTACATAGTAAACCCTTAATAAACCATGATCATTATTATCATCCTAATAATAAACCTTGGAAGTTATTCTCAGAAAGTTCATAGACTATTAGAAGCTGCACAGAGGCTTGGAGCCCATTTAATGCAATACCTTCCTTTTGCAGATCACGAGGACAAGTGGGGGTGAAGTCACAGAGCAGAGCTAAGAGTAGGACACAGGATTCTTTTCCATTCAACCATGAAGCTCTCAGATTTCATGAGAGAGAACAAGTCATACTCAGCTCACTTAGATCAATAGAGAGAAAAACTAGTGATGACCCAAAGAACATTGGATCTGGGTGAGCTGAGGCCCTAGGGAGGCCCATGGTGATGTCCAAAGGGAGTGTGTTCAGGAGGAAGGGGAAGGACAGTCAGGTGCTGCCAGTGGCTAGTGTCACTTGGTCTCATTAGAGACTCGTGAGCAGATCACTGATAGGATTGGATTTACCAGTAGCCCTACCTTTCCCCACCTGTCATGTCAAATTCTTTCATCTGAAGGGATTAGACCCACTATGCTGAGTGTGCCGATGTTACCTTGGTTGCAACTCCATGCCCATCAACAATGGGGTTTAATAAGCAGCCTGGATAGTACAGAACCAAGGTCAGCAAACTGTGGCCCATGGACCAAATCCAACCTGCCACCTGTTATTATAAATAAAGTTGCATTGGCACACAGCCACACTCATTCATTTATGTAATGCTCTTGTGCTGTGATGGCAGAGTTGGGTAGTCAGAACAGAGACCCAAAGATGTGCGTATCCTAAAGTATTTTCTGCCCTTTGTAGAAAATATTTGCCAACATCTGGGATACAGCCTTATAGCTGCTTAGGAGACGGAGGCCCTGTCCAGGCAAGGGAAGGATCATCTGACTCCTTCAGGATATTTTTATGTCCCTGGATAAATGTGATTTCATTAATACAACTGAAAAAGAAATGTAGACTTAGATAGAATCCCCTTATAATTCAAAGCCACCTTTTCAATTGGCTATGAAAGAAAACTATCCATGTCCTCTGAGGTTAGGTCTGGTTCTGGCCTCCCTATTAATTTGGGGCACGAGGAAGATGGAACCAGTTGAAAAGAAACCAAGGCCATTCCATGCACTACTTGGATAGTTAAAGGAGACTTCTCTTGGGACACCTGGGTGGTTCTGTCTTTTGAGCATCCAACTTTGGCTCAGATCCTGATTTCATGGTTTGTGGGTTCAAGCCCCACATTGGGCTTTGTGCTGACAGTGTGGAGCCTGCTTCAGATTCTCTGTTTCCCTCTCTACCCCTCCCCAACAAATAAACATTAAAAATGTTAAAAAAAAAAGAGAGAGACCTCTCTTAAGGAATTGTGTGCTATCAACCAGGCCCTTGCTATTCATTATTTTATTCATCATAACAATCTTTAACATGTCTGATGCACATAGGTGCGATAGTTCAACTACCTAAATGCCCGCCTGTTGTAAGTATAGCTGACAGTGGCTTAAGTTTGCTCAATCCAGACAAAATAGAGATCTAAGACACTATTTTTTTAGAAGTTTGTACTGCAAAATACTATCCTACAAAATACTCATTTAAAACGCCCAGCATATTTAGGGGCGACTGGTTGAGCATCTGACTCTTGATTTTGGCTCAGGTCATGATCTCATGGTTCATGGGATTGAGCCCTGCTTCGGGCTCCGTGCTGACAGCATGGTACCTGCTTGGGATTCTCTCTTTCCCTCTCTCTCTGCCTCTCTCCCACTCATGCTCTTTCTCTAAATAAATAAATAAACAAACATTTTTAAAAGATAAAAAATAAAAAGTCCAATATGTAGAAACCTTTGCATACATCACTACTTTCTTGGAAATACACAAAGCCATTACCAAGTTATGGACTCTGAGAAATTCTGCAGTAAAGATCCTGTTCAACTTTGCTTAATGTAGTGTTTCACAAACACTTTATCATGGAATCCTTTAATTAACAAACAACATCCCATAAAACTAGTATTCCAAGAGACACACTTTGGGAACTGCTGAATGAGATGATGGTGGTGATGTGACAATGATGATGTTGACGGTGACAACTGATGATAATGGCTAATATTTATTAAGCAAGTACAATAAGCCAGACACTGGCCTGAGTATTTACATGTATTAATTCACTTAAGTCTCTGAACAACCCTATGAGACCAGTACTGTTATTAATTCCTCACTTGATAGATAAGGAAACCAAGTCACAAAAAAGATGAACAACTTGCCCCAAGTCACACAGCTAGTAAGGCCTGGAGATTATGAGCTCCTCAAAGAGAAGGATCAGGTATCAATTCATCTCTGCATGGCCTGCACTTTGCACAGTGCCTGTCACAAAGTGTATACCCAGGGAATGACAGTTGAATTGAATTGTAAATAAGATCCTGATAAAAAGGAGAAGCAGGGCACCTGGGTGGCTCAGTTGGTTGAGTGTCTGAATCTTGATTTCAGTTCAGGTCATGATCCCAGGGTTGTGGGATCAAGCCCTACATTGGGTTCCATGCTTAAGATTCTCTCTGTCTCTTTCTCTCTCTCTCTCTCTCTCTCTCTCTCTCTCTGCCCTTCTCCCTCACTCACACCATCTCTCTCTAAAATAAAAAAAACTTAAAGGAGTGCCGGGTGGTTCAGTTGGTTAAGTGTCTGGCTTCGGCTCAGGTCATGAACTCATGGGAGTTCGAGCCCTGCGTCGGGCTGGACAACTCAGAGCCTGGAGCCTGCTTCACATTCTGTGTCTCCCTCTCTCTGCCCCTCCCTGCTTGCATTCTATCTCTCTCTGTCTC
Source organism: Suricata suricatta (assembly GCF_006229205.1). Lineage (NCBI taxonomy): Eukaryota > Metazoa > Chordata > Mammalia > Carnivora > Herpestidae > Suricata > Suricata suricatta. Next base: position 16,640,498 of record NC_043717.1, read on the forward strand.
TCAAAAATAATAAATAAACGTTAAATTTTTTTTAATTAAAAAAAACTTTAAAAAAGGAGAAGCAACTAGAATATGTTGAATAGAACATTTAAGATCTTTAAGTGGTATTTAAAGAACGAGAGCACTCCCTCATCATTTGGGGTTTCTGTTTGTCCCAGACAGGACTGTGCCCTAGATAATGTCACTACTATAACCCATTTTATATAGTGTAACCATTTTCATCTTTTATTTAATATACTTTAGGTTAATGCAGAAATAATAGAAAAGTATCAGTGTAGATCCTATTTAGCCACAAGAAATAATATTTCATTTGAAAGTGCATTAAATTAGGCTTTTTGAGTGGCATAAAGTATATTGAAAGAGGCAATACCACATCCATAAGAAACCACTCTATTGCCTTTGTTGGTAGAGTGGATGGAATTTTTTTAATGCAGTAAAATGAAAGCTACTGAGAATGGTCAATAGCAGCTTTTTAAATATTACAGACCTAAAAATATATCAAGGTCAAAATTAGTAGATAAAATACTGGTGAGTGTTCAGTGTAGATGTGAGGGAAGCCAGAAAGCACTAAGGAAGAAAAATCAACACACTTTCAGCTTTAAAAGGAAGAGAAGTAAAGGCAGCCTGAGAGAAGACTATGTTTTTGTGTCCTGCAAAATAAAAAGGAAAATTTATGTTTAACACTTTAGGAGATTTAAATGCAGTGATTAAATGGTATTATTTCTCATCACATTAACACAGAGCATTCCTGAATGATAATTATTATGATAACAGTCAACACTTAATGAGGGTTTACTATGCTGTTTTAAGCAACTTGTATGTGTAGCTCTAGGACATGAGTACTGTTATTATCCCCATTTTACAGATGTAGAAGCAAAGGCTGAGATGAAGTAGTTTTCCCATGATTCCACACCGGTATGGATTAAGGATTCAAACTCCTGTAAAGAAGATTCAAAGGCTCAAGGATGCCCACAGATCTGGGAAGCAAAGTAAATTCAAGGTATGTTGGCGATTCACTAGGCAGACCCAACGGGGCCAAACACGGCAATGTGGACTGGGGTCCTTGCAGATGGGCTCTTCCTTGTAGTCTGTTCCATGACTGGTTTCCAGAGGTTGTCATACATCTTGCCACTTAAGAAGCCCAATCATTTGAGACTGTGCATTAATCATGATCGGTGACGATCGGCCCCCTCCACCCACCTCTACCACCGGTGTGTGCTAGGATTTCCAACCCCTCGCACACACCCCCTCCACAATATGGTCAGTCACTTATGTTTATGCTGTGACAGTGCATCAGACTCCAAATATTCAGGAACTGCCACATGCCCTGTGGGGTTCAGAAAAGTCCAGGGGGAAAAAACTTTAAATGCTCCTTTAGAGAAAGCACAGATGATTCTATGTTGATGAAAGAGAAAGATGGGAATTCATACTAAAGCAGTGGGCCCAACATCAAAGTGTGGGAGCCATTCGAGAGTTAAACACAGAAACCCCAAGAGAGTACAAAATTAAGTATTGGGTAAAAACAAATATTGAAAGTTACCTTCGTAATTGTATTTGTGTTCCAAAATGCCTGTTTTCCCCTCCCCTTTATGAGGTGACTCTTAAGTCAGTGGAAGCAACCAAAGAATTTGTTTGCTGGGAAGCCAGGAGGAGACATAATAGCATACAGACTTTACAAGATAAATATCCAAGCCTTGGGAAGAACACTTGACAGGACAGGGTGTATTCTAAACAGATGGGTCAGCAAATGTAATTGGATATAAAAATGGAAATTGAATTTTGTTAATTGCTGTCATGAGCATATCAAAATCATATAGATTGAAAAACATCAAAAAAACACACTGAATTTTTGTAGACAATCATTTGATTCTTAATCATAACTTTGATTATCTTACAATTCAGCACAATTGAACAAAAATAGCTTCTCCCTCCTCAGTTGTACCTTACCAGCCTTCTGTCCTGTCTCACTGTGCCCCATGAGTCGCACTTTTCTTGAAGTTAATTACCAAGTTAGGGGTGAAAAATCACAAAAGGTCTGAGTTATTAAGCAAACAGGCTAGGCGTCACAGAGCTGATGTTAAAACACAAATATGCCTACTTACCTGGATGGCTCTGACATTGGAAACCGGCTGTTTCGACATATTCACAGGGTCTTATCCCTAAAAAAACAGGTGAGAAATTGTTAAAGGTGGCGGCATTCAGATTCTCAGTCTTGATAAATTAGAACTTAACTCATAATTCAGCTGGGCAGTCACCCGTTTCACTGGCCATATATTCTTTCCGTCTCAGTTTCCGAAGTTACTTAGAGACTCTCCTTCCTAATGCCTGGGGGAAAGGGAACACTAGAGCACCCGGATAAATCATTCAGGAGGCGAAATGCTGAGCCGCCTTGCCCCTGATCTACTGATAGGCAATCAGAAACTTGAAAGACGCTATCATCTCCTTCCCTGCCCTCCTGCCCCCACTGCCAAGAGCAGCAAAGGAAAGGGGTTGTGGGAATAAAACACCTTTGTCTGGGGCCTCAGAAGCTCTCCGCCCGAAACTGAACTTCTGATCTGAGTGAGTTGCTGCCAGGGCTGTGTGTCAGCCCACTGGGAGCTCCTCCTCTCCACGAACACCCAAAGAGAAGTGGCCTGAACTACGTTTTCAGTCCTGCGACGCCCTCCGCTCACTGTGCACATTGTCTGTGCTCACTGTCCCGGTCCTAGGAGGCGCTGTGAGCATGGGGCCACCTCTCCCAACTGCAACTCGCTGTGCAGATCCCAGGACCTGTCAACACGGGCAGCCGCAAGCCTCACCTGTCTTCTCTTCTTTTTATTTTAATTTTTTTTATATTTATTTACTTATTTTGAGAGACAGAGAGAGACAGAGCATGAGCAGAGGAGGGTCAGAAAGAGAGGGAACGAGAGGATTCCAAGCAGTCCCCACACAGGGACAGGGCAGGGCCCAAGGAAGGGTTCGGTCCGACGGACTGCGCGATCATGACCTGAGCTGAAATCTAGAGTTGGACTGAGCCACCCAGGCACCCGTGTCTTCTCTTCTCTTAACGCAATAGCCTCAGAAGGCAAACAGGATTTACATGACTGTGACATTTCCCCACGATGTAGCAGTGCTTCCTTCCCAAAGGACTCGTGCTTTCTTTCAGACCAGGGGACCTGGCTTAGAGCACAGTGACTAGTGGCCAACGCTTTCCTGGCACCAGGGGGACAGGGAACAGCCTGGCTCCGGCCTGTTAATAGCACATGTAAGTGTTGTCTTGGCTAGGTCTATAAAATGTTAACGGGCCCAATGGAAAAAGGTGAATATTAAGTGAATGAAAAACATACTGCTACTTAAACCCAAAGTATGAAATGGGTTGAGTGACATTCCTCTACCGACTGGTGTAAATGCATGTGCTAACCTGTGAATAAATGAACAGACAGCAATGTAGGCATTTGCTACAAGTTCTGTGCAACCTGGCCTATGTCACTCAACACTTCTAGGTCCCTTTCCTCTCCCTCAAATTTTACCTGATTCACAGGCTGTGGTGAGAATCAAAATGACGTCATGTTCCCCAAAGTACCTTGTGAACAATGAAGCATGATGCAAATATTTACTGTTTTATTGCCACTGTCCACAGCTAGTGACTTTTCAGTACTTTACTGATCTACAGCTTCAAGTATGGAGCAAGAATTGATGGGGGCACCTGAGTGTTTCAGTCGGTTGAGCGTTCAACTCTTGATCTCAGCTCAGGTCCCGATCCTATGGTTTGTGAGACTGAGCCCTCACACTATGCTGACAGCATGGAGCTAGCTTGGGGTTCTCCCTCCCCTCCCCTCACTCCCCTCCCTTACTCATGCTCACTCACACACACACTCTCTCTCTTAAAATGAATACACATTTAAAAAAAATTGATGTAGTGATGCCTCTCACCACTTGTGAAGAAAAAAGAACTGAGAACTCTGAAAAACATTTTCTTTGAGATCTTCAAAGTCTTGGGGCACCTGGGTTGGTTAAGCGTCCAGCTTCGGCTCATGTCATGATCTCATGATTCGTGGGTTCAAGCCCCGCGTCAGGCTCTGTGCTGACAGCTCAGAGTCTGGAGCCTGCTTCAGATTCTGTATCTCCCTCTCTCTCTGACCCCCCCCTGCTCACACTATCTCTCTCTCTCTCTCTCAAAAATAAATTTAAAAAACACATAGATCTTCAAAGTCTTAGGCTGTATTATATGAAATCAAACAATTACATAATTTTTAAATCTCTAATACATCCAAATATAAGTCTTTGGAGTCACATACATGAAAAGGAAATTGGTTTTTAAGTTTCAACTGCATGTTTTGGCAATACGTAGATATATAGACTCCATCCAGAAGAGCCTAGTTAGAATTATTTTCATTTTGGTTAAAAAATTAAAAAGCAATAAGAAATTGAATAATTAGGAATGCATTTTTCTCTGTGACATTTTCATATAGATTTCTGTCTTTCCCACAGTGTCAAAGAATCAATGAAAGCTTTTAAATTTTTGTATCTAGGATACATAGTTCAATTTCAAAAGGCAAAGCTGAGCAGTTTAATTTTTAATGTTTCTATTCCTCAAAAGCTATTAGAAGTCATGCAAAGCAATAGTTCTCACAGGACTTTAAACATCTCTGTGTGTCGTTTTCTCTTTGTGTGTACAGCTGCAGTCTAGCCAATATTACTTGAAACTTTAAAAAAGTTATTACTATACATCAATTTGAAACATGAGAAGTAGGAAATTTGTTTTGACAATAGCATGTTGAAATGTAAAACAAAAATAGGCAATGAATGATTGTGTTATTTATATGGCATTGATTTTTTGAAATTAGGCTGATTTTGGTTTTTTTTTCCACTAAACTACAGGATTGCTTTGTTTTTTGTGGACCTCAGAGGTTAAAAGATAGATCTACCTTGGGCCTAGTCTCCTAGATGGCCTCTGTATAATCTCATTTGCATATGAATCCCTTCTTAACATATATGTCAATCTGCAAAGGAGGCAACTTTAGAAAGTTGGTCAGATCCCAGCTCTCATTCCTTGCAAACAGGCTCCATAGCATTTGTGTCAATCAGTCCTGCAGCCGCTCCCGCTGTCCTCATTATTTGCAGAGAAATCAGGGCAGAGCACGCTGATGAATAAAAATAGACAGCGTTCCCTGGCCGCTTCCCTGGCCCTGCATTCACCTCCGTGAGGGATGCAGTGTAGCATGCACCTTCCTTCTTTATCTGCACACCTCGTCTCACCACCAAAAAAGAAAGCTATGCCTTAGACGCACAACTCTACTCACAGCTGGCCACAGCTTTTCATCCAAAGAGGTACTCTTTAAAGCACTCTATTACTGTGTCTCCTGGTTCTAGCTAAAATTTGGAAACACGGAAAGTTTGACGAGACATATGTTGACTTCTGCAAAGCCTATACTATAATGGAAATGCTTGCCAGCTTAGCACAGATGGGTTTTCCTGGAAGATCTGCAGGTCAGTGGGGAACTTTAATGGTCTGTATGCTGAGTCATATACAATATGCCTCTGCTGATGTTTTGATTGGGAGGCACCTAATATCTGACTTCTAAATAAGACTTTTTCACTCACTAAAACTTTGTCAACATTAATATCACTAATTTAATACGAAGGGATTCAGAGTAAAATAAATCCATATCTGGATAGAAGGGGCTTTGTTTGTTCTTTTTCAAGGTCTATTAAATGGCTGAAGCTCATTTTCACCGGGAATTATCTTCTGTCCTGCAGCTAAAAATAATCCCCGAGAAGGGCGTAGAAAGATGTTCAGCTGTCTGAACTGACTAACTCCATATTCACTTTGCCTGAAATGTGCTGAGAGGCAAAAGACACTCATTGTTGCCATGACTCAGAACCTGGTGCCCACCCAGAGACAGACGTGCGCTGCCGTCCACCCTGCTGGGCGCGGGGAACACAAAGTGGCGCTTTGACAAACATGGCTTCGGAATGTTAATCAATCCGAACGTTAATAGAACTTTATCATTGAGGACAAGCCCAATGCTTAGGGAGGGGGCAAAGCATTTTGTGCAACAACTCCGGCAATCATTTTCATTTAGGTAAATCAGCCTTCTGCTGCTGCAAATTCTCCTCATTATTTCTAGGTTTATAACCCGAATCACTCTGTACCTGACTGACTGTAACTCTGGCCATAAGAATGAAAATGACATGATGTTTAGGGTCACAGTCATCCTGTCTGGACTGTGGAAATTTTCATAATTTCACCATCAATGAAAACTACTCTTAGTTCCATATTCTTTCAAATGGCTTCCTCCCATACACACACAACTTATAAAACAGAATCAGCAACACCACCACTGAACAGTAAATTTACAAGGAAGCTACATCCACTAGTTACAAGCCTACAAAGTTTTAAGTAGTCACTTCACGTGAAGTATCAAGGAAATCTCCTTCAGAAATTCCAGCTGCCCCAGCCGGGTCCTTCTGCTTACCTGCTTTATGTATTTGTTGACTGCCTAAGGAACGTCCCAAGCAGCCAGGTGCAAGAATACAAGGCTCCTCAGAAGGTGGAAGGGACGCCCGGTGTCCTCTGAGCTGTGATCTCAATTCCGATGCTTTGCATGTGGCTGAAATAGCTGAAGTGTTCCGTGCCTCACCCGGTACTGAGAGCTGCTCCCCACTCAGGGCTGGAGGGAAACTCGGTTTAAGGCTAAGTGTTAAAGAGAATTCCTGTCATAGCTCACAGTTGTTCTTCCTAAATATAGAGTTTGATACAAGCCATGTACTGGCTGCCTCCGAAAGGCTTGACCGCGCTGAAAGCAGGGCTCAAATGTCAGCCGGAAGGTGGCTACGGAATCTTACTGCCCTCCTAATCTTCCAGAAGATGCTGGCAGCACTTTCTCACATGTTGAGGGGACACAGTGAAGTTTGAAAAGTAGGAAAAGTTTCTATCTTTAGCGTTATTACCCAGAGGCCAGAAAATGAGGGGTGTTCAATAAAAACTAGAGAGAAGCAGCGTGGCACCCGGCTGCCTATCAGGGGCACAGACACGCAGTAGTGTTTAAGTCCTAGCTTGGTCACTTAGGAGCTGTTAAGATTGTTTCACGATCAGCACTCAATAAATGGTCACCAAGTGATGGTAATTATAATATTGTGTTGAAGTATAAGATACCACCCTTTCTGTAGGCCATAAATGGTCCCAGAACAAACCATTCAAATGTGGTTCCAAGGCAGAGTCCTTGCCTTCTCTGCTCTCCAGCCTCTATTGGTGACAATGATTTTGATCACAGAGCACAGGAGACAACAGCACAAAACAAAACAAAGAGGAAATATCTGTTTTAAGTATGGCAGGGGCTAGGACCCGGTAGGAGGCAAAACACGTTTTAAACTGAACACTGCCAAATCCTAAGACACATGCTCATTATTTTTGTTTTGGTTTGATTTTGGGGTTAAGGAGGTTTGGGATTTCTTTCTTGTGCTCATCATTTTTAATGCTACTTTTTTTTTCATTTTTAAATGTTGTTGTTGTTGTTTTTTTTTTGATGGAGAGAGAGAGTAAGCAGAAGAGGGGCAGAGAGAGAGTGGGACAAAGGATCCAAAGCAGGCTCCTCGCCTACAGTCTGAGAGCAGGGATCTCAATGCAGGGCTTGAACCCACGGACCGCAAGACCATGACCTGAGCCAAAGTCAGAAGCTTAACCGACTGAGCCACCCAGATGCCCCAACACTACTTTTATTAAGCCATTGATTTACTTTGCTTCTTTAGTCTCTGGAACTTTACACAGAAGTTCCCTTCAGTAGAAAAATCAAACAGAGCGAGCACACTTATAATCCATCCCCTACATGAACGTGACTCCAGGTATGAGTCCCTGACAGTGTGGCCAGCCAATGAACTACTGCCAGCAACCATCTCCTCCCAGTTCTCTCATTATGTGAGGAAAAGAAGGTCCTGTTCATATAAGCCCCTGAAGGCACGTTTCTGTTCCCTGCACCTGAACACATTCCACCTGGAAGCAACTCGCTTGTTTTCAGGTTGGTAAAAAGAAAAACTTTCTGTAGCTAGGAGGCCAGCAGATCATTGCAGCTCATCTCAGTTTGGAGCTCACCTTCCCATTCCATTCATGTACTGTTCAAACGAGTCTTTAAAGTTCAGTTTAAGAATCATGCTTTGAGGGGCTCCTGGGTGGCTCAGTCGGTTAAGCCTCCAGCTTCGGCTCAGGTCAGATCTCACGTTCGTGGGTTCGAGCCCCGCATCAGGCTCTGTGCTGACAGCTAGCTCAGAGCCTGGAGCCTGCTTCCAGTTCTGTGTCTCCTTCTCTCTCTGCCCCTCCCCCTCTCATGCTCTATCTCTCTCTGTATCAAAAATAAATAAAACACTAAAAAAATTAAAAAAAAAAGAATCATGCTTTGAGATCATGTGGCACCTAAAGTGAGTTATTTATCACTGGAGAGGAGAATACACTGAGCGCTTTACTATTTCTCCAGATATTTGGGTACTCTTAGGTATCCAGAGCTCTTCACCAAACAGTAGGTGGCATCACTCCATGGACAAACATCACCGTGAGCCATTCTTGACTCCTTGCCCTGCATCTGGTGCACCAATTCTGCCACAGTCCTTTTGCCTTCAGAGACCCCTCAATAGCCAGTGGTGATGTGTATGTCAAGGAAAGTGCTCCTGGCAGCAATGTCTTGTACACAGGGCTGGCCCAACATGGGCATGGCTGCTTCTGAGGAAGAACTGAAGGGAGCTGCGTTGCCAGGACTCCTTTGGTTGTAAGAGACAGAAACCCAAAGTGAACTAGTTTCAGCCAAGAGGGGGTGTGGCAGATACTGTCGATGCCTTTCTCAATATCAGCTGCGCCCGCCTGATCTTCCGTGCAGCTGTAGACAGTTTCCAGTACACGGCCAGCTTCCCACCTCAAACGCCCGACTCTCTCTGCCTCTCTGTCTTCACGACGGGGTGCCTGGGTGTGCCGCAGGCATGACCCATAAGTGCCAGGGAGCAGACACCCTAGGGGTGGTGGTAAATGCTCCAGCTCCCTGTCTTCTCGTCGAATGATTCCTCAGTGTGATCTACAGTTTCCCAGAGGTCCCCAGCAGAATCGCCCATACTTAAAGACTATTTCTTTTCCCTCTCCTTCCATTTCTATCCTCCCAGTAAGAAATGGACTCATGTTGTGCCCGTCCACTTGGTAATTGTCACTCACCAATCCAGTTACATGTTACTGTGTGCCTGGGGCTTCTTCTGTTATATAGGTTCCTTAAACTGACAGTGACAACAGTAGTAGAATTTCAAGGGGCTGTGGTAAGAGGTCAAAGACAAGTATTTGGCTTCTTGGCGCTTCTGAGAGACCACACCTGGCAGGGCTCTTCAGCTCACTGCTACAGCCCTCTCTGGAAAGAACCTCATCCACAGGTGTGAACCCCAAAGGCCTCCTTTATGCTAAGTGACATTGCCCCTGGCCAGAAGTTGGGTGATTGACTCAGGCTGGGGGCAGTTAGAACCCTGGGATTTTAAAGGGTTTTTTTTAAAAATGCTTATTTATTTTTGAGAGAATGCAATCAGGGGAGATACAGATAAAGAGAGAGACAGAGTATCTGAAGCAGACTAGGATGCTGACAGCATGGAATCTAACATGGGGCTCAAATCCATGAACTGAGAGATCATGACCTGAGCTGAAGTTGGATGCTCAACCGACTGAGCCACCCAGGCACCCCAGAACCCTGACATTTTAAAAACTGGAGTTAGAGGAATGGATTTGGCACTCTCTCGGGAGGTCTGAATTCTTGGGTCTGAGTTTCTGAGGGTCTACCCCTACCACAATATGAAACTCCAATGAACCTCTTCGTCTTGATTTGGATTGTCTCAAATCCAGACACAGACAAGGCTGCAAGTAATGGAATATCTGAGTAGCAGTGGTTCAGTCAGTAGAGTAACTTAGTCATCTCACAAGCCTAGAAACCTGAAGGGAAATAGTTCCAGATTGGTTCAGAAATTTTATGAAGTCGAAAAACCCCAGGCAATTTCTAGTTGTTTACTCTGCTACTCTCAAGTCAGCTTTTTGTCCTCTTGCTTCTTACCTCTTGTTCCCAAGATGGCTGCCACAGCTCCAAGAATCAGGATCTTCTACTGACATCCAAACAAGAAGGAATATCAGGGATTTTGGGAAAAAGAGCTTTCCTCTTCTCAAGGAAGAAACCTTCCCAGAAGCCCCAGCAGACCTCCCCTTACATTTTGTTAGCTGGAATTAGATCTCATGGTTGCAAAGGAGAAATGAGAAAATCTGCATTTTATAAATAACAAAACACTTTGAAAAAGGTAAAGTCACTTGACTAAGAAGTGTCTGAGTCAGAACCATAATCTACATCTTCAACCCCCAAATTCCAGACGTTTCTTCATGTTCCCCTATGCAAATCAACAGAAAGAGCCAGGCTGTGCCTACCATTGCCCAACCCCTGAATGTCCTCATGGAGAAGACTCTTATCGTGTGCCACAAATTACGGGCTTCTTTCAAGGTCCTCTTTGCTCAGTTCTACTCTATTGTAGATCTGCCTACAGTTTGGGCAAAGAGTAAAATAAATCATATTATAAAAAATTTTAAGTGAGTTAATAAATATTTGTACCATTATGTATAAAGATGTAACCTCAAAAAAACTTTGTATGCTTATCTCTCAGTCACTCCCAGCTGGAAGAATAAGATTTCATTTATTTATTCATAGATTCATCCATCACTTATTTTATTAAGTGCTTACTATGATTCAGGCACTGTGCTGGACATTGAGAGTTTAAAAATGAGTAAGACACAGTTCTGTTCACCATGGTGTGGTAGAGGAGACAATAAATAACAACTTGGTTATTGGATTTATGTGCTGTATTGAAACTGCTATAGGAATTCACAGGACAGTGCGCCTCACTCTCCCATGGTGCTCAAGGCTTCACAGAGAAGGATAGGTTTTAGCTCAATGTCCTGAGCTTCTACTAAATGCCAGCACTGTTCATTCCCCACCGTTACTGGGGAGAAAAGAGTGAATAAGCCTATGTTCCTTCTGTCAGTACTTACTGTGAGGAAAAGAGGGTACAGACCAAGCTAAGTAAACAAATAGCAAGGTAATTGTATATCCTATGAAGACAAACAAAAGGCTGAGTAAGAGAATAAGCTGGGGGAGGTGTGGCAGGAGCAGCATCTCTCAGAAAAGTAAAATTGACAGAGCAAGAAAAGAACATCACAGGCAGAAGAAACTGCATGTTCAAAGTCCCTGGGATGGAAAAGGATATTCTCAGGACTCCAAGAAAAACAATGCAGCCCCTACACAGTGAAGAGCAGCATGAGACAAGGTGAGAAAGAGAGGCAGAGACTAGCAGGTACTTCATCGGCGGTTTTGACAAAGGATGCTGATTTTTTTTCTAAATGTAGTAGGAACTCCTACAAGGTTTTAAGCACTGGGGTTGCCTGATTTCAGCTTTAATGAGCTCACTCTCACTGCCATGTGGAAAGTGGACTCTACTAGGATGAGCAGGGAATAAGGGAGAACCATTAAAAGGCTAGAGATTATGGTGCCTGACCAAAGGCATTGACAGTGAAGATAAAGGCAAGAAGGGAGGTGCAAGATGTATTTTACTAATAAAATCAAAAGTAGTCCTGCTAACTGATCGGATGTGGGAGGACAGAAAAGAGAAATGTGGTGCTTTGGGGGTAGGAGTGAAGTAAGGAGACACATCTGAAGTGCTGGACATAGAGCCCAGCACGTAGTAAGCTCTTAGACGGGGCATGAAGAATTAGAAAGCCAGTGCTGGCCTCAGAGGGCAGCATTTCCACAGACTGTGGGGGCTGGCTCCAAAACCAGGTCACTGAGGGTTGTGGCACCAATGAAGAGTTGACGCTGAGAGTGGACCCGTCTCTTCTAGACCTGTGACTAAGAATGGAGAAAAAAGATTGTACTTGGGTTTGGAGATTTCCAATATAGAGAGAACTTGGGGAGGGGGTTGCTGTGTCTTATAACAGTCTGAACAACATTTAAACCTGTTGAGAAGCCAGAGTGACAGAGATGATCAAGGTCAAAAGGAGGTCACTGGATAAGCAAAGTCCAGAGGATGAGATGAAATCTTGCCCGTAGAGGCAGGAACACATGTTCTTTCCTCTGAGGAGGAAATAAGCTGATCCCAAAAAGACTGTAAGAGGCTCTGTGGAGTTGGGAAGGAGGAACGGGGGAAACGGAGGCCACCTGCCAGTCTGCCTCACCTTTCTGAAGGTCTTGAACAAGAAACCAGTCGTAGAGAACAGCGAAGAGCTGAAAGAAGCACCCAGCAGTGTTGAGGATCCAGCTGAGGTTGGAAACCTTGCTGCCTCAGACATGGCTATTTTGTCAATGAGGTGACTGCTCTGTGAGGGGGTTAGTTCTGAAGGACACATGTCTTCAGTTGGGTTCCTCCAGAAGCAAATCTTGATACGAGGATTTGTATACAAGTGATTAATGAAGAAAATGTTTCCAGGAAAAACTGGGGAACAAAGATGAGATCTCAGGTCCCATAGAAGTATCTTCCTTTTGATCTGGAGTGTAAGAACTTATGCCATCGAGTTGTCCTAACCCGGGCAAAGGAGTGTGGCTGTCATACTCCTGTACCTGTCTGTCATTTCTTCAGGGCTGCCCAGGGGAACAAATTCCCAGGGCTTTGGGCTCTCCTTACCAGCTGGAGAGGCCTGCTTCAGAGGCTGGAGGGCAGGCCTCAAAAAGAGCATTAAGGTGTTGAAAGCAAAGGCCCAGTGAGGCCAAGAGCAGACAACAAATGGGGAAGTGGGATTTGAGGGGGTCTGGGCCAGGCTCCATCATTATCTGCCCAACACAGCTGTCCTTTATGGCTCATAGGCCTAGCAAAGTTGTTCCAACTACATTGGCATCTTGTATCTAAAAATCCAAGTTTATTTAAAACAATCTTACAGGGATGCCTGGGTGGCTCACTCAGTTGAGCATCTGACTGTTGATTTCAGCTCAGGTCATAATCTCAGGGTTATGTGATCAGGTTCCATGTCGGGCTCTGTGCTGATGGTGCGAGCCTGCTTAGGATTCTCTCTCTCCCTCTCTCTCTGTCCCTCCCCTGCTTGTGTGCTTGCTCTTGCTTGCACTCTCTCTCTCTCTCTCTCTCTCTCAAAATAAATAAAAACTTTAAAAGAAATAATCATACGAAGTTATATTATTCCAATGTTGAGCGCTGCTGTTTCTTAGTAGTCATTTTCTATGAATGTTGAAATGGACTATTTTTGCTGAGCTTTGGCAGCCTATAAATGTATTTAGAATTACTTTTTCCTTCATTGTCACATGAGACCCATAACCTGGCTCTTTTTCGGAAATAAGATAACTCTAGTCCCTTTGGTGACACATGGTAGAAGGGGGAGGGTCCTCCTGCAGGGTCTGAAGCAGTAACAGTAGTCACCTGACACATGTTCCAGAGATCTGGAATGTAACAGAAACTTCACTGCAGCCTGTGTGCCCTTGAACAAAATTTTTACCCAACTGGAATTTTACCCAAGGTCAGGTTCTGTAAAACTGGGAAGAATCACAGTTGCACCGTATACTGTGCAGGGGAGTTTCCCAGTCTCCCTTCCTGCCCTGCGAAGTTGGGGTTTTTCGAACCTAGATCTTGGAACATAAGACAAAATCCTTGTAAATGACTGGGTCCTCCTAGAGAGAAGAAGAAGTAAACCCCTGACTTACAGCACGTTGCATAGGCCGTGCTGTGAATTTAGCACTCTGTCTTCTCTTCCTGGCACATAGGACACTATATTTTCCAGGCTCACTCAATTGGATCAGGCCATGTGACTGAGTTCTGACCAATAGGATGTGGGCCCAGTTACTATAAGCCCATGGCACTCCAAGTATGGTCTGTACAACAATGCCCATTTGTGGATTGTTACCAGTTTGCAATAAGCTAATACAGAAATTTTAAAGTAAGTAATTAGGGACTTTTATAGCAATTTGACATTACCCCTATATCCAATCAGCATTTCTTTTTCCTAGTAATTCATTTTTGTTACATTTTTATAAAATATTGGCCTGTGATTGATTTAAAAATCTCATCCTGAGAAGATTTAAGAAGCACTGCTCTAAGCCGTTCCAAGCCTGACCTTTACAAGCATCCTGTGCAATCCAGACCTGTCTCCCCCATCTGTAGCAATCTTAGAAGCCACTGCTCCTGGATGTCACAGCCGCAAGCTGCAGAAGGATCATTAGACCCACATCAGACTCGGAAATGAATGACAAATGGATGTTCACCATGTAAGTCTACAGATATGCAGGCTTGGAACTGGCATGGCCTAGGGTCATTTAACTTATACAAGGGATTTTTGCCATCTTTCTGTGAGTTGAACCAGCTGGGGCTGGAGGCCCTACTTCCAAAATGGGTGCTTCACTCCCATGTGTGACGCCCTTCGGCAGGGATGGCTAGAGGGTGAGTCAACTGGGACTGACACCCAGAATGCCTACATGTGGCCTCTCTAGGATGGTGCCCTCAGAGTACTTGGCTTCTTACATGGAAGTTCAGAGTTCCAAGAGCAAGTGATCTAGTAAAAAGAGGCCACATGACCTTTTACATCTTGCCTTGGAAGTCACATACCTCATTCCCGTTTTACTCTGTGGCCAAAGCAGTCACAAGCCTGCAGAGATTCAAGGGAAGAGGACATGGACCTCCCTTGCTATGGGAGGAATGCCATAAAATTTCTGGACATATTTTAGTCATTTTTTAAGGCTGAAACCCTTTTATTTTTTTTAATATAATTTATTGTCAAGTTAGCTGATATACAGTGTATACAGTGTGCTCTTAGCATCAGGACTAGATTCCCATAATTCCTCGCTTACATACAATACCCAGTACTCATCCCAACAAGTACCCTCCTCAATGCCCATCTGGCCATATTTTAAAACCTCCTAACCAGGATTATGATTTGTGGTTCTGGTTCCATATTGTCTTATATTCCTTTCAAGCCATCTGAACCAGAGCCTTACCCATAGCAGGATCCACAAAGTGTATATTGATGATAAAGACAGGGGGAAGCCAGGCATATTGCTCCTGTTTTGAAGATAACTGAGTATGTGGTCATGGGAATTTGAGTTTGCAATAATTCAGATTCAAAGAGTCACATTTTTTACATTTTAATGTCTCTAAAATTGACACTTGTTACAATTTATGGCATCTTAAAATAATGTTTAGCAGTACTTTTTGTTTCTTAGGGGTACATTAGATGACCATGTACCATCCACCCAGTAGCTTATCAGTTGAAATACAATAACTGCCATGGACTCAGTATCTACAAGATGGAGCCTTAGCTAATAAGAAGCAATAAAAGGAAAGTAAATGATGGGAAAATGCCCGCTGCCACTGAGCTAAAACTGATAAGTGGACAAAGGAGGCCTGATGGACAGCTTGCAGTCAGTGCAGTAAGACATTCCTAACATTTTAAGGAACCTAGAAGGACATCATGTCCATACTCTTGCCCAATGACTACCCCACCAGCACACTTGCTCTAAATGTTTGCAGTGTCTAGACACCCCCCCACACACACATTAACATAGCCCATGCTATAATAGAAAATGCCGTAAACCTTGGAGAGGGGTAGTTGAAGTTCATATCTGGGCTCTGCCATTTCCTACCTCTGAATTTCTATTTCTTCATCTGAAAAATGTGTAACTATTAATAATAACACCTACCATGAAGGAAACCTGTGGAAATAAAGTACAGGACCAGGCATATAGTAAGTAGGTGACCCATCAATGTTATTTTCCTTCTCTTTCCTTTCACTAAACTCTCCCATTGTTTCACACTTGTCTATTTTCTCGAAGCCTTGAGATAATCGTCTTTGTTACTTTGTAGGCCTTGAGTCTCTGCTTTTTAAACAAAATTATTGAGAATGTTCTCAGACTATTTCATATTCCAAGGTCCTAATCCCAAGTCTGAAGAATCTGACAAAGTGGGTCCCATTTTAACCTTATGAATATTGTCATCAAGTTGCCCATGGGCTGACCTCCTACTCTTTCTGAAGGTTTTCCCAGCTGTCTCACTAAGCCATTCAAAGCAGGAGGTATAGGGGGCACCTGGGTGGCTCAGTCGGTTAAGCACCCAACTTTGGCTCAGGTCATGATCCTACCAAAGGTGGGCTCAAGCCTCACATTGGGCTCTGTGCTGACAGCTCAGAGCCTGGAGCCTGCTTCAAATTCTGTGTTTTCCTCTGTCTTTGCTCCTCCCCACCTTGTGCTCTGTCTGTCTGCGTGTGTGTGTGTGTGTGTGTGTGTGTGTGTGTGTGTCAAAAGTAAATAAACATTTTTTAAAAAGCAGGGCTGAAAGAACATATAAAAGAGGCTACCAATTCAGAGGAAGAAAACAGCGCAAATTCAGTCATTCATTCAACAAATATCTTTTGAGCATCTACCATGTGCCAGAAACTGCACTACACCATGAAAATAAAGCACTGAAAAAGACAGGCACATAACCCATCCTTATAGTGTTCATGGTCTATGGAAAAGACAGTAAATACAAAGTCACTGTGAAGAGGGGTGGCTTCACTCAAGGCAGAGAAATCTAATCTAGCTAGAGAATCAGAAAACGAATCTGTATTAAAAGCAGACCCTGAGAGAAATTGGCTGCAGGTAGTTGCTTTGGGAAGCCATGCCTAGGAACAGGAACAAGGGAGCAGGGAGAATGAGATGGAAAGATTTTTATAAAATCCAATGAAAGGTGCCATAGTGAGCAATTTGCCTTTGTGAGCAACTGAGGCTCAGTCCTGTTCGGGACCCTTCAAGAAACCCGTGTGGAACACACTTCAGAGCTAACCCACCAGAGGACAGGAAGCCACAGGTATTCACCCACTGGCTCTGTCCTCCATTCCTTGAGGGCTGTCCCCAGGAGCATTAATGCACACACTTCTGAGTTGTATCAACATCAGAGTTTCTTGGCCAAACACTACTGTCATTTGGGGACAGATTGTTCCTTGTTCTGTGTGCAGGGGATGGGTTCTGGACATTAGAGGCTGTTCAGCAGCATCCCTGGCCTCTACCCACTGTATGCAAGTAGGATTCTCACACACACACCAAAGTGTGACAACCAAAAACCTCTCCAGACACTGCCAAGTGTCCCCTGGTCTACATGCAGCTGAGCGAGACTGCACTGCCAGAACATTCCCTTAGTTTGAGGACGAAAAGGACGCTGGAGATGAGGGGTAAGCTATGGGACATGGGGCTGAGCATCAACAGCAGCCACTGCAATTTCCCCGAGGAGGTGCCAGTGGTTAAATGGCGACTTGAAGAAGGAGTAGGAATTCCCCTTCAAAAGTGGACAGCCAAACTGGAAGCGCACCGGCTTTGTTGATGATGGAACCCCAGCAGCCAGCACAATGCCCAGGGCCATGTAGTAGGAGCTCAGTTCAAACCTGGGCTTCTTCACGTTGAAACAAATGTGGAGAAACATAACCTATGTGAGCTAAGGGACAGAGTTCCATGAAAACCTTCTGTCTTAAATATACTACCCTCACTCCCCAAAGGTGCAGCCCCAGAGGCACAGGGCTTGGCAAATGGAACATTGCTTGGCTGGCTTTTAGCCCCCTCGGCCCCTGTGTTTAGTACCATGTATATACAGGAGCCTTGCCGTAGGCCCCACCCTGCACCCGCCCCTCCTTTCTTCATGCCTCCAAATCAGCATGTACAAAAGTCTGTGGCATGTAGGGAAGAGGCTGTAGTGTGTAATGGAAGAGTGTTGTCACATCACACAGCTTAATAAACAACTTTAAGCCCTTGTCCTGATGTCCTTGGCTCTTCCTGCTGTGGGCATCACTAGCTACCTTTCTCCCCAGGCTCTGCATTTGGCCATGTTGCTCTCTCTGACCTGCTCTCAAGTCTCTTTGTAGTTGTCTCTGCCTGTGGTTCTGTATTCACTTGTGTCTTTTTTTCACTCTTTGTCTCTGTCAGTCTCTGTCTCCCCAACTTTTGATCCTTCCTTCCAATTCTTTGTCTCCCCCTTTATTATGTTCTCCCTCCAACATGGCATCCCACCCAGGGCCATTTGTCCTGCATTAAAAGGTTTAGAGGGGGATGCCTGGGTGGCTCCATTGGTTAAGCATTGGACTTCAGCTCAGGTCATGACCTCATGGTTCATGAGTTCAAGCCCCTGGTGAAGCCCCGTGTTGGGATTCTCACTGGCAGTGCAGAGCCTGCTTGGGATTCTTGCTCTCTCCTCTCTCCCTGCCCTTCCCCTGCTCATGTTTTCCCTCTCCCTCTGAAAATAAATAAACTTTTAAAAATATATTTTTAGAAAGGGTTGAGGTGGGGTGGAGTTGAGCATCTGACTGTTGGTTTCACCTAAGGTTATGATCTCATGGTTCCGTGTGTTCAAGCCTCACATCGGGCTCTGTGCTACCAGCATGGAGCCTGCATGGGATTCTCTCCCTCCCCTCTCTCTCTGCTCCTCACCTACTTGCACTATATTTGTCTCTCTCAAAATAAATAAACTTTAAAAAAAATTTTAAAGCTTTGGAGAATCAGCTCTAATCCCTGAAACAAATATACCCACCCCAAAGAATGGGTCTCTTTCATCGCACTTCCTCCTGCACAGGTGGAAAGCTGTGGCCTTCTGCATTTAGAAGGGCCAAGACAGCGTAGATTTAGGTTTCGAAAAAAAGTCTGGCTTTTTAGGTGAACCTGCATTAGGTGAAGAAGTTTCTCTGATGTCCATGAGTTGGCGGTTTGGTTGGAAGCCATAACTCCATAATGTAATAGAGTCTGGTTTGCCTCCTGTGTGCATCTATTTCCCTTGAGGACCATATCTGGAGGTACGGTGGGGGAGATAATGAGTAATAAAAGATTAATTTGGATATTCCTAAGTCCCGGTAAGAACTTTCTTTTAAGTTCATATTTTTTTTGTTTTTTGTTTTATATTTTAAAATATTTTTAATTTAATTTGTCAAATTGGCTTCCATACAACACCCAGTGCTCACCCCAACAAGTGCCTGTCACCTCAATGCCCATCACCCACTTTCCCCTCTCCCCCACCCTCCATCAACCCTGTTTGTTCTCAGTATTTAAGATTCTCCCTCCCTCTCTGTAACTTTTTTTTAACTCCTTCCCCTTCCCCATGGTCTTCTGTTAAGTTTCTCAAGATCCACATATGAGTTAAAATATATGATATTTGTCTTTCTCTGCCTGATTTATTTCACTTAGCATAATACCCTCCAGTTCCATCCACGTTGCTGCAAATGGCAAGATTTCATTCTTTCTCATTGCCAAGTAGTAGTCCGTTGTATATATAAACTACATCTTCTTTATCCATTCATCAGTTGATGGACATTTAGGCTCTTTCCATAATTTGGCTATTGTTGAAAGCACTGCTATAGATATTAGGGTACATGTGCCCCTATGCATCAGCACTTCTGTATCATTTGGATAAATTCCTAGCAGTGCTATTGCTGGGTCATAGGGTAGTTCTATGTTTAATTTTTTGAGGAACCTCCACACTGTTTTCCAGAGTGGCTGCACCATTTTGCATTACCACCAACAGTGCAAGAGGGTTCCCGTTTCTCCGCATCCTTGCCAGCATCTATAGTTTCCTGATTTGTTCATTTTAGCCACTCTAACCAGCGTGACGTGGTATCTCAGTGTGGTTTTGATTTTTATTCCCTGCTGATGAGTCACGTTGAGCATCTTGTCATGTGTCTTTTGGCCATCTGCGTGTCCTCTTTGGAGAAGTGTCTTTTAATGTCTTCTGCCCATTTCTTCACTGGATTATTAGTTTTTCAGGTGTGGAGTTTGGTGAGTTCTTTATAGATTTTGGATACTAGCCCTTTATCTGATATGTCATTTGCAACTATCTTTTCCCATTCTGTTGCCTTTTAGTTTTGTTGATTATTTCCTTTGCAGTGCACAAGCTTTTTATCTTGATGAGATCCCAGTAGTTCATTTTTGCTTTTAATTCCCTTGCCATTGGAGATGTGTCGAGCAAGAAATTGCTGCAGCTGAGGTCAGAGAGGTTGTTGCCTGCTTCTCCTCTAGGGTTTTGATGGTTTCCTGTCTCACATTCAGGTCCTTCAGCCATTTTGAGTTGATTTTTGTGTATGGTGTAAGAGAGTGGTCTCGTTCCATTCTTCTGCATGTGGCTGTCCAGTTCTCCCAGCACCATTTGTTAAAGAGGCTGTCTTTTTTCCATTGGATATTCTTTCCTGCTTTGTCAAAGATTAGTTGACCATACATTTGTGGGTCAAATTCTAGGTTCTCTATTCCATTCCATTGGTCTATGTGTCTGTTTTTGTGCCAATACCATACTGTCTAAGTTTATATTTTTAAAATCACCCTAGAAAATATAAAATATTTACTATCTTCCTTTGACAGCAAAAGTTTGATTTCTGATACATAGTGTCATTCTGATGTTCCGTGGGTCACTCATTTCTTCTAAATCTTCTTTCTTTTTCCTGTGAGGAACAACTGTACTTGATTTCTTATGTGAAAATGACCACCTTCACTCATATAAATTCTTTATAATCATGTGAAAAACATGGGACAGTATTTTCTCAACTGTTCCAACAATACATAGAATTACATTTATATATTAACATAGTTAACATGGAATTATAATTATTGTTTCTTTCCATCTTACTGAATTATTAGAAATAAAATTTCGCTTTTATAAATGAAAAAATGTACTCTACAATGTGGTAACTTGCTTTTTTCTGGCTTTCTTAAATGAGCTTTTTTTCCTCTTAAATTGTGACAGTCTGTCTTGTAGAAGAAATAATTGCTTTGTGTTAAGGTGACTTGCTTTATTCTGTTTTATTATTGCCAAGCAACCTCATCTTAAATCCCAAAGTTCTAACTTCTTTTAATAGACATAGAGGTATTATCTTAGTTCCAAGAATTTATATTAAGCTCTTACAAAGTGTATTATGAATGTAGCCCACACGAGCACTGAAATATAACTCTGGGACAGCTGCATCAACCCAAGGTCGGTTTCAGTTACTGCTTAATCTTTGAATATAGCAAATATCCAGCAGTGAGAAACCAACATATCAAGGTACCCTGGGTGGCTCAGTCAGCTGATCGTATGACTCTTGGTTTTAGCCCAGCTCATGATCTTGTGGTTTGTGAGATCAAGCCCTGTGTTAGGATCCTTGCTGGTGGTGCAGAGCTTGCTTCGGATTCTCTCTCCCTCTCTCACTCTGCCCCTCCCCTCCTCATACTTAGTCTCTCTCTGTCTCTCTCTAACTGTCTCTCTCTCTCTCTCTCTCAGAAAAGGTAAATAAACATTAAAAAAGAAACTAACATATCACTTGGCATTGGATTAGTCTCACATAAGACTTGGTGATCATGAAACCTCTACAGCCACAGCCATGTGCCCTAACCAAGATGGCATCATGAACTTTCTTCTTCCCTGCCAAGTAGTACTTTTTATGTATTCTAAAAAAACTATCACTCCACCTAGAATCAATAGGTTTTCTGTCCCTTGACATTTGAAGTATTTTTTGGAAAAAAAACCTTCAGCTTATTTTTGAACTAGAACTTAGGCCCAGAAAAAATAAGAACTAGGAAAATTTTAGCTTTGAAAACCTTAAAGATAGTCGTACTTAATATTCACAGTCCACTTCATTACTGCCATTTGGACACATCACTTCTGTAGTCTCCGACTCTTCTTCCAATAGTTTGTTCTAGTCACCATCCATTGAGTGGTTTGGGGAGTGTTAGGTCACCTGCTGCAATGGCTGATACTGTTCCAAAAAAAGAAGCAAAAAGCAGCCTAGGCCAAGAAAGGCCTTAGACAGAAGCATATGCATTAACATGAGAATATATTGCAGAGTAAATAAGGGGAATGTCTTCAGGACAAAGGAAGGAAGAATCCTGTTCATTTAGATAAAGATCATACAAATATTCTTGCTAATTCTGAATATATTGTATGTCCACACTTTCCTTATCTGAAGAGTTCACCCATTAGCAATCTACTTCTGGGGCAGAGCCACGCTTTAAAGCCATGACTGGTAATTTTTCCATTAATGGATGTTATGTATTGATTTGTGTCTCCTCAAATTTCATATGTTGAACTACTAACCCTCAGTACCTCAGAATGTGACTTTATTTGGAAAGAGGATCATTGCAAATATAATCAGTTAAGATGAGGTCTTACTACGAGGGTACAGTGGGTCCTGAATCCAATATGACTGGTGTCCTTATTAAAGGGAGAGATTTGGACACACACACACACACAGGGAGAAAGCCATGTGAAAATGAAGTCAGAGATCTGGGTAATGTATCTACAAGCCAAGAAAAACCAAAGGTTGCCAGCCATCCAGCAGAAGCTAGAGTAGAGACATGGAACAGAGTCTCCCTCACAGCCCTCAGAAGGAACCACCCTGCTGACACCTTGATCTCCAACTTCTGGCCTCTATAACTAGGAGACAATAAATCTCTGTTGTTTATGTCCCCCAGTTTGTGCTATTTTGTTCTGGCGGCTCTAGCAATGAACAGAGTCCCCATCAGATCCTCAGTCAGCATCTACATATCTGTAACAATATGGCTCCAAGATCACAAGGCACCCCTCTCACTTTATTCCTTCTGTAGACCACTTTGGAGAAAACTGGTTAGTGTACCTGTATGTGGTAATGGCTAGTTCGCTTTTCCATTCCTCTGTTAAAGCAGCCATTTCCCAGCTTACTAATTTTTCACTCCTGGTTACTAAACTAAAGTTCTTTGGCAAATTAAAAACAATGCATATATTCTTTCCTTGTCCCTCATTGGATTAGAACTAATGTAATATTGGGGAAAAAAGACACTAGTTTTAAAACACAAATAGCCAGAATACTCACTGAATACTTTTCTAAATCAGTTTATGCATGATCACCTGTGGTGCATGATCTTAATTTCCTTCATTATTTTTCTCCTGAAAAGTAACTATACAAGGATGCACCAACTATCTATATTTGAAGAATTATGTTTCACTGAGCCAAATAATTCTCAAATATGAATTATTCAAATTCTCTCTTTAAAAGTAAAATTAAGGTAATAAAAGAATCCTCACAAAAGCATAATAGTCAACTTTGTGAGAAAAAATGGTTTGCAGACTTCAGCTATGATCAAGTTCATAAGACATGAATAAAGTGGAAAAGAATGTACACATAATAAGGCTAAAACATATCTAATGTTTCTATAATGAATGTGGTTAAGTTCTTTATTCCACTGCATAATCTTATAGAGTAAGTAGTACTATTATTTTTCCCATTTTATAATTGTAGAAACTGAGATACCAAGAAATTCAGTTAATTGCCCGAGGTCACAGTTAGCTTGGTGGCGCAGTGGTGATGCCTGACTCCCCAGTGCACACACTAACCTCTCTGTGCCACAGCCTCTAAACATTCTGGCACATACACATTTATATTTCGTCTCTCTGCATGTGGGAAGTGGGAGGCAATATTTTTTTCAAAGACAAAAGCATGTAGTCATTTAAAGACACTGGGGGTCCAGAATTGAGGAAATTGATTTTTAATGCTCTTAGAGGCAATTAATTATCATATTTCCTAATTGTAGATCCACGACCTTTTTAAATTCTTGCTATAATTCTGAGAGGTAGGAGTTATTTGCTTTTGAAAAAGACGAGGAATCCATAAGGAAAGATTTTGTACATATGTCACATTAATAAGATTAGGTACCAAGGAAATCTCTGGCATAAGTAGGAGAGACTCATTGCTTTTCAAAGCAACTGATAAGCTTTTAGGCAAAGGCACTGATTATACAAAAATAGAGTAATCCTTGTCCCAAATCCGAGGCAAATTATGAAGCCAGTGAAATGAGGTTCTCTGTCCTGATGCGTCTGTTTTTTGTTCCTGTCTTCAATAAAACTGGCCTTAGGAAGGAAGAGAGGGAGAAGAGGGAAATGATGAATCCAGGTCTTAATTTGGGTTCCCTGGAAGCAAAGCCTGCGAAAGGACTCCTGGTCGCATGGTTGTGATGGGGGTGGTGTGGGGAGAAGGGCTGGGAGGGAAACAGGATGGGAAGTGTTAGATGTTTTGCAAGAATGTGGATTCAGCTGGAGACCAACTTTAGCCTGATGTGGTAAAGAGCTGTGGAGTTCAAAAATGGCAAAACACCAATAAGGTGACAACATTGGCACCCCATGTCTTTTCTGGGCGATTAGAGGTGGGAGAATCTACACTGAGCAAAGGGCAACTCTGGGGAAGGGGCATCCAAACTCACAGGAGCTGGAGGGCTAATGCACAGACTAGTAAATGAGATCTGGGTAGACTACCAACAGCATTCACTAGGCTTAAAGAAGTTGTCCTACAAGTTCCTTTTCAGAGGTCATTTCTACCAAGAAGCCTTCCCTGGACCTCCAGTGTGGGTCTAAGAAAATACCCCATTTCTTCTAAGTCTGCCCTCGTACAGCAAGACCAGACTTTCATGCATTTTCCTTAGACTCTATCAAGCAAACAGGCTCCTCATAATGAAAGTACTGGATTTTAATAATGACGGCCAAATAACATGGGGGTTAAGGGCACCTACCCCTCACATAGTCAGAACTCCAAGTATAACTTTTGACTGCCCAAAAACATAACTGCTAAGAGTGTACTGTTAAACCAAAAGCTTTACCAATAACATAAGCAATTAACTCATATTTTCTTTGTTATATGTAGTATATACTGTATTCTTACATCAAAGTAAATAAGAGAGAAGAAAATGTTAAAATCATAAGGAAGAGAAAATACATTTACTGTAGTGTACTGTAAAAAACTCACATATAAGTGGGCCCACGCAGTTCAAATTCATGTTGTTCAGGGTCAACTGTAATACAAAACTGGAAGGAGGTCTAGCTGTATCTGGTATCCTATCCAGTGACATGAAGATTTGCCTCCCTGTGTTTCCCCTATCTTTTGTTAGTCTGCTTTCTACAGTGGCCTTCCTCAACCTCCATTACTTTTTTCTCTTCTTCTTCTGTTCTTTATTGCCTTCTATGACTCCATCCAAGGCTACAAGTAGGGTATATTCATGGACTTCATTTTCTAACATTGCGCAGGGCCAACTTCAAAATGACAGACAGACCACAAGATGGGGCTGTGGGCTAAGGGTCCCCCCTCAAACAAGGCAGCCATGCTTTGATCTATTGTACTTACTGGCCTTCCACATGATCTATTTGAAAACAGGGCTTAATAACTTTATAGAAATGCAAAAACACTGGTCTACACCACAGCTGGAATTTATAGTGTTTCATCTGAGAAATTTGAATCCTTCTGGAGACCATGGATTCTTACCTTTCTGCCATGGACCCTTGTGTGTCTAGTAAAACCTATGGGCCCCTTCTCAGAATAATGTTTTTAATCCATAAAGTAAAATACATAGTACTACAAAGCTAATCAATTATACCAAAATATTAAAGATAAATCTGTGATATAATATACATGCTGATTTACTAATGTGTTCACTGATAAAGTCTAGAGGAAGTTCCACTGGTGATAAAGTTACAGATCAATGCCTTATATTGCTGTGGTTCATTGCCTATATTTATAATTGAGATAAATACTAAATTTCAGTTAGAAGATAGTGAAAAGAAAGAAGTCTTTAAGCCCCCAAATTAACTCCAGGTTAAGAAGCACTGGCACAGGTAGAATTTAGAAGACGGGTAGATGTCAGTCTTACAAACCACTAGGTAGCTTGTACAAACACACATACACACACAAGAGAAGAGTCATTTTTGTGCTGCATTCCATCAAGTTGAATGCCACGACCAGCGACTTGGCTCCCAGGAAATCCCAAGGTCATCTTTCGGAGTCTAGTTCACCTACAGCCCTTGGAAACAAGGTCAGACACTAGACAGATACCCAGAATGTCCTTGAAAATTAAAAGTAAAGCATTTTCAGGAACATTTACATTTAAAGTCCTCACAAATTTGGAATATGAAAATTTAGTGGTAGAACATCACTTGCCCACACAGTGTGAACTATGTTGTTCTGCAAGATGTTAATTGCAATTGGCACTTCAGGAGCTGCTGTACAATATGTTGTTTCTGACCTGCTTTCTCCCTGGCCACCCCACCAGAAAAAAAGGAGGAAAAAACTTTGAATTTGTTCTAAGTGTTTTCCTGAGTACTTTTAATTAAACCATTTTGAAGAATAATGTGCTTTCATAAAAATTGTAATGGCACTCTATGTCAGCAAGCAATTATGACCTAGATTGAACAAATTTTGGACTTGACACATTTTTTTATGAAATAGAAATATAGTAATAATCCCTCATTAATAGTCATAATTCTCTCATTCTTACTGTTTTTACACATCTCCCTTAGATTAAATAGCTTAAAATTTCCACTTTATCATGGAGAAAATCAGCATAGTTAATTTCAAACAGGCAATGTAAATTTTTACCAAACTTGAGTTAGTTTTCTTCATTGATTTTTGTGTAAACATATTTAATTCTCAAATGAAACTCCAGTCAAATGAGTCTCAACTTTTTTTCTTTTTAGGGTTTTTATAAGTTTATTTTTTTATTTATTTTTAGAGACAGAGAGAGAATGGGTGAGGGGAGGAGCAGAGAAGGAGGGAGAGAGAGAGAATCCCAAGCAGGCTCCACACTCTCAGTGCAAAACCCAATGCAGGGCTCAAACCCACAAACCACAAGATCATGACCTGAGCCAAAATCAAGAGTCAAACGCTTAACCAACTGAGCCACTCAGGCGCCCCAAATGAGTCTCAATTCTTGAAGACTATCTAACACATCAAGTTCTTTTTTCCCACTCCCATATGATCTCTCTTCTCTAATAAAAGAATTGTTTATTCAAGCCTTAGCTGCTCATATGTTCTAAACTTCAACTTATTTGTTCAACAAATATTTACTGAGATTCTCCTCTCTGACAGGCAGTGAACTAGACCTGGGAATGCAACAATAAATCAGACATGTTCTGATCTCTGAAGGTTTCACAGTGAGAAAGACAGATAAACCTAACCAGACTGCAGGTGTGATAGAAGCAGGAACTGAATGCTGTGGAAGTACTGAGGAACTCACCATTTATCTGCATAAGGGACTAAGGTTAAGACTTCAAAGAGATAATGATTTTTGGATTGGGTTCTGAAAGATGAGTAGGAGTTTCCCAGTTGGAGAAGCCTGGAAAAAGACACTCTAGCTCTCAGATACAGAATGTCTAGAAAACAAAATTGTGTTAAAAATTTAAAAAGCAAACCTAAATATATCAAATGAAAAATTGAATGATAAGGATATATATGAACTGCATGAAAATAGTTGACTCTAGGAATGAGAGGGGGAAAATGGGGAAAGAGATTTCAAGTTTAGGTATAATACCTCTTCTATATAAAAAATAAATTTGGCGGCAACTGGGTAGCTCAGTCACTTAAGCCTCCAACTCTTGATTTCAGCTCAGGTCATGATCTCACAGTTGTGAGATTAAGCCCCACATCAGGCTCCATCTCTTTCTCCCTCTCCCTCTGCTCCTCCCCTGCTCACACACACATGTGCTCTCTCCCTCTCTCTCTCTCTCTCTGTCTCTCTCTCTCTCTCAAATTAATTAATTAATTTGATGAGATGTTAGTCATTAGCAAATCATTGGTCATGGGTACAAAGTTATTTATTATATTGGTCTCCATATTTTTCCCTATTTCTAAAAAATTGTTAAAATTAAAAATAAGTAAATAATGAAAAAATACTAAAGACATTAATTTAAAGTGGAGAAGGTTAAGGTAGCTAATAAATTCAATTAGAAGAAAGATAAAGATAATCTTTTATCCATTTCTTATAAGGAAATATTCCCCAACTCATAAACTACAGATCTACCAGGAGATCCTGAAATTTTACTTGGTCCACCTCCAAATCATTTGCCAACACAATGCTTTCCCTCTCTGAACCCCCACCCCTATATCTCCAATTTCCATCTCCTGAGTCAAGAATGGTAAAATTAAAATGTATAAAAATAGATACCAACAGAAGTACAATGACATAGCAGGGAGGTAAAGTATTATATTAAATTGCTAGTCAGCTGGTGATTAAATCAGGGAGGTCAAATCACACAGGTAAAATTATAGAACAAGACTGAAATTAAAATAACTTCATTTCAATGTATAATCTGATTTGAATTATTTTCTAGGGTTCTTTTATGCCATTCTTTCAAAGACTGCCCCAAACCTCTCTCCATCACTTCTAACTTGTGCTGTGGAAACCTATTATTACTCACATACCTGGTCTGTTTTTATAATGCAAATGAGAGGTCACCGTGACAATGATTCAATCAGAATGAATATTCTCATAATTTGTCCTCCAGGGTGTAGTTTGACTATAAATAATTGTATTTCCTCAAATTCCAGTCACTTCCTAACTTTTATTGTCACTCTCCCAGTGTCAGGACAATTCCCAAACTCATTTTTGATGAAAGTTTCTCTGACTAGATCCATTAGGTATGTCTTCCATGAATGTGTTTGTTAGATACCTGTAAAACAATGTTCATTTTTCAAAACCAATTTCAAATCAATATGAATTTGGTATAAACCTATAAACATTTTTGAAACACATAATCTCATGGAACACTCCACCTGGAGAAGGAATACAAAGAGAAATAACTTGTCTTCCTAAAAATCATGTTCCATGTAAGGAAACCAACATGTAAATAAATACTTAGCACGTTTTGTGATGAGCGCTATACTGTTACTGAGGCTTACACACGGCACTGTGACAGCACTGAGGAAAGGGGGATTAATTTCATTCTGCAAGGTGTCTTTACAGAGGAGGTGATATTTGAGCTAGGCTTTATAGGATGAGTCAGCCACATGCAAAATCTGATAAAGGTATGAAGAGAAGAAAGGCTAGATCTTGAGGAAAAACAGCTGGGAAAACGACATGATCAAATATATGTTTTGCAAACACACTAGTTTTTAGACCACCTGTCCTTCAGATTTGCCCAGGAGGGAAACTATCATAGCCTTAAATGTCAAATGAGAGTTCCAGAGAGAATAGAAGAAATGTGAGGGAAGAGGAAGTATGAGGTATCCTGGTAGTAAGTAAGACATTGAGAAAAAAAAAAAAAAGGAGGAAAGCTAAGAAAGAGCAGACTAGATGCAGACGCTAAAGTTGTAAACATGCTGAGCCTGAAGCTGTTTACCAGTGGTTGAGGGCAAGAGTATGGTGTGGCTTAACTCTGCTATGTACTTGCCAGACTTCCAACTCTCAGTACCTGTAGTCCTTGGCTTCAGCGCCTTTTCTGGCTACTATTGCCCATTTTGCTTATGGGCTAGAAGTGGCAGAGAATGAAGAGCCCCTGGGAGAAGTCCTCAACCAAAGACTGGCAAGAGTTGGTAGATACAGCCCGTAGCTCTCCTCCTCCACGGGTGGCATAACTCTGAGGTATTTGTTTACTTTTTCAACCACATTAAGCTCTAATTGCCCAGAGCTGACACCCTTGATAATACATCCTTTCTTGTCTGCCTTCCTTGCCCTTTCTTCCCCACTCCCACAGTGAAATTTCCTAGGAACACCCCCCAAAGAAATGACTTGTATTTGAATTCTCATTCCATATGTTGATGAGAAATAAAGTACATGTGAGAGAACAAATGAGAATGGAAAAGTGAATGGTTGAAAAGTGAACATGAAAAATAAAATAAGAGGAAGGAAAGACAAAAAGGAAACTTTCTAAGCCCTAGAACAGATGAAGCAGAAGAATCCAACAACAGATCCCTTAAAAGCAGAGGATTTAAATTTTTGCTGCACATTAAAATCACCTGAGATCAAAAACAAAGAAACCATTCTTTTTTAAGGCTGAGTAATATTCCATTGTGTATAAATACCACGTCTTCTTTATCCATCTATTAATGGACACTTAAGTCGTTTCCATTCCTTGACTAGTATAAATAATGCTATGCTAAACATAGGGGTATGTATATCTTTTTGTATTAATGTTTTCATTTTCTTTGGATAAATACTCAGAAGTGGAATTACTGTATTGTATAGTACTTCTATTTTTCATTTTTTGAGGAACCTCCATATTATTTTCCATATTAGCTGCACCAATTTACATTTTCACCAATAGGCACAAGGATTCCCTTCTCTCCACATCCTCACCAACACCTATTGTTTCTTGTGTTGTTGATTTTAGCCATTCTGACAGATGTGAGGTGATATCTCATTGTAGTTTTTATTTGTATTTCCCTGATGATTAGTGAGGTTGAGCATCTTTTCATGTGCCTGTTGGTTATTGGGGTGTCTTCTTTGGAAAAATCTATGTTTTAATCAAATTATTTGTTCGGGTTTTTTTTAGTATTGAGTTGTCTGAGTTCTTTATATATTTTGAATATTAACCCCTTATCAGATATATAATTTGCAAATATTTCCTCCCATTTAGGATGTTGTCTTGTTTTGTTGATAATTTCCTTTGCCGTGCCAAAGCTTTTTAGTTTGAAGTACTACCAACTGTTTATTTTTAATTTTGTTTCTTTTGCCTGATCAGAATAATACTGCTAAGGTTTATGTCCAAGAGATTGCTATCTATGTTTTCTTTTAGGAGTTTTCTGGTTTCAGGTCTTGCATTTAGGTCTTTAATCTATTTTGAGTTTATTTTTATGTGTGATTTAAGAAAGTGGTCCATTTTTATGCTTTTGCATGTACTTATCTAGTTTTCCTGGCACCATTTATTGAAGACAGTCTTTTCTCCATTGTATATTCTTGCCTTCTTTGCTGTAGACTGATTGACCATATAAGCATATGTTTATGTCTGGGTGCTCTATTCTGTTCCATTGTTCCATATGTCTGGTTTTTTTGCCAGTACCATATTGTTTTGATTACTAAAGGTTTGTAGTATGTCCTGAAATCTGGGGTTGTGATACTTCCAGCTTTGCCATTTGCCACAATATGAATGGACCTAGAGAATATTATGCTAAGTGAAATAAGCCAAAGACAAATACCATATGATTTCACTTATATGTGGAATCTAAAAAGCAAAACAAACAACAGCAACAAAAAAGAGGGAAACAGACTCATAAATATAAAGAACTAACTGATGGTTGCCAAAGGATGGGAGTGGGGAAGGGCCAAGTGGGTGAAGGAGATTAAGAGGTTCAAACTTCATTATAAAATAAATAAGTACAGGGATGAATAGTACAGCATAAGGAATATAGTCAGTAATATTGTAATATACATACTGTGGTGAGCATTTCTTAATGTATACAATTTTTGAATCTCTATTTGTACAACTGAACTAGGTCAATATGCTTCATTTATGCTCCAGATACTTCAATTAATATGCTTCAACTATGCTTCAATTTAAAATTTAAAAAACAGTACCGAGGTCCCACGCAGAAATTCTGATTTAACTGATATGGATTTGGTTTGAGGTATCTGATATTTAATAAAAAATTTCCCATGTGATTCAAATGTGCAGTAGGCTGAGAACCACTGCCTTGAAGGGACAAAGACACTGTTTAAAAGGTAATAGGGACACAATCATTGTAAATATACAAAGTCAGTCTCCTGACTCTTATGCCCCTCCAACCTCTACTTTGTGCTGCTCTATTACTTGGTATCCTTGTGATCAGGGGAATAGGTAGAAATGCATTCTTGTAAGAGCAAGTAACTGAAAATGAATGGAAAAGGAAGGAGGAACAAAAGAAAAGCTAGCTGAGTACTGAATAAAGATCTACCGGGGCACCTGGGTGGCTCAGTTAAGTGTCTGACTTTGGCTCAGGTCATGATCTCACTCTTCATGAGTCCAAGCCCCGCATCGGACTCTATGCTGACAGCTCAGAGCCTGAAGCCTACTTCAGATTCTGTGTCTCCCTCTCTCTGTATGTCCCTCCCCCACTCAAAAAAATTAAAAAAAAAAAGATATGCATTGTTCTTGAAGGCTTTGGAATTAGACTGGATTTTTCTTTTAAATGTATAACCATGCTGAGGAGGGCCTCCGGTGGTTTAGGTTTTTTTCCAGGTTCAAAACAACAATTTTTAATTAGCATTTGGTAGATAAGATCTGCAAGAGGAAGGAACAGAACAAATGTGCCTAAGAGACAACATATGGCTGGATCTTGGAATTCCTTTTACCTCATTGGAGACAAATCCAACAGACTAGATGACACTTATTCTTGATCTCTATTGTCCTGACTTGGGGTGGAATATGATTTCCTATTTGATTTTGGACAAGCTCTTATGGAAAATAATGATACTGCTCCATGTTTGTTGAGGACTGGATTGGCAGGGAGACTCAGTATGGGAATAGATTGAGGGATATTCCAAGCATCATCACTGAGTGAGCCTAAGGTTCTTACTTCAATGAATGGGATGAAAATAAACACTGTAATAAATGCAAGTCCCCTAAATTTCATCTTCTCAAGGAGGACAAAAATTAGTGGTACAGATGACATATTTGAAACCCCCAAAAGAAATCTATAGCAAATTTATAACTAGAAGAAAAATTAAGTTTACCTTCATTCTTCAGCTGCTCTTCATTTATATCATTAAATTACCATTTTTAAAGTAATTGGTGGTGAATGACACTATATGGTGCAATGGAAAGAGTTGGACTTTGAAGTCAAACACATCTGCATATAAATCTCAGGTTACTAGGTGTGTATTCTGATGTCGACTTCATTGGGTTGTTGCCAGGATTAAATGAGATAAAGAAATTCAGAGATGGTGCCTTGTGAATAGCTATTGCTCAATAAAATTAATCAGTAGTTACAGTAGTAGCACTAGTAATAGAAGTATTAATATTAATTAATAACCTTTCTGGACATCACTTTCTTCATCTATAAAGTGAGAAAAATAAGACTTACCTTGTAAGGGTTTTGAAAATAAATGCGCAAATGAAATAATTTATTTAAAATACCCAAGCAGGCATCTGGCTCAAAGTAGATATTCAATTAATATTGTCATTGGTAAGCTGTTCTTTGCCCAAGACCTCATGACATTCCCTTAATGATCCCTGCCTCTACTCACTGGACTTGACATCAAAATCTCTGCATGTCAGCTATTTGACTAATGGACAATAGTTATTTTTCTACCCTGGGACATGTGACATGCAATTAGAAATTTATACCATCCTCATAATACAGCAGATAGGAAAGTTGGTTTGGTTTAGTCTGCACTCTGAGGTCTCTGTCCCTGATTCCTTTGGTACTCTTTCCCCCTAACTGGCACTCTTTAACTGTTTCCAACCCCATTTAAGCCACTGCTAAAACATGAGTATTTTTATCTGAGGAAAGGAATCAGGATTATTTCCTAAGGCAAAGTCCTCAACAAAATACAGCAGACTTTCTTAATAAAAACCCTCAAGAAAGTCAGGATAGAAGGAACATACCTTAAAATCATAAAAGCCATATGTGAAAAGCCCACAGCTAAAGTCATCCTCAATAGGGAAAAACTGAGAGTTTTCCCCATGAGATAAGGAACATGACAGAAATGTCCACTCGCACCACTGTTATTTAACATAGTGATAGAAGCTGTAGCCTCAGCAATTGGACAACAAAATGAAATAAAATGCATCCAAATTGGCAAAAAAGAAGTCAAACTTTCACTTTTTGCAGACGACATGATACTCTATATGGAAAATCCTGAAGACTTCACCAAAAAGCTGCTAGAACTGATACATGAGTTCACCAAAGTTTCAGGATACAGAATCAATGTACAGAAATCAGTTGCATTTCTATATATCAATAATGAAGCAACAGAAAGAGAAATCAAGAAATCGACCCCATTTACAATTGTGCCAAGAACCATAGATTATCTAGGAATGAATGTAACCAAAGATGGAATATAAATGTATGCTTAAAACTGTAGAGGATTTATGAAAGAAGTTGAAGAAGACACAAAAAGATGGAAAAACATTCCGTGCTCATGGATTGGAAGAACAAATATTGCTAAAATGTCAATACTACCCAAAGCAATCAACACATTCAATGCAATCCCAATCAAAATTGCACCAGCATTCTTCTCAAAGCTAGAACAAACAATCCTAAAATTTGTATGGAACCACTAAAGACCCTGAATAGTCAAAGTAATATTGAAGAAGAAAATCAAAGCTGGAGGCATCACAATCCAACTTTAGCCTCTACTACAAAGCTGTCATCATCAAGACAGTATGATATTGGCACAAAAACAAACACATAGACCAATGGAATGGAATAGAGAACCTAGAATTGGACCCACAAGTGTATGGCCAACTAATCTTTGACAAAGCAGGAAAGAGTATCCAATGGAAAAGGCAGTCTCTTTAACAAATGGTGCTGGGAGAACTGGACAGCCACATGCAGAAGAATGGAACTAGACCACTTTCTTACACCATACACAAAAATAAACTCAAAATGGCTGAAGGACCTGAATGTGAGACAGGAAACCATCGAAACCCTAGAGGAGAAAGCAGGCAACAACCTCTTCGACCTCAGCCGCAGCAATTTCTTGCTCAACACATCTCCAAAGGCAAGGGAATTAAAAGCAAAAATGAACTACTGGGATCTCATCAAGATAAAAAGCTTGTGCACTGCAAAGGAAATAATCAACAAAACTAAAAGACAACCAATGGAATGGGAAGTGATATTTGCAAAAGACATATCAGATAAAGGGTTAGTATCCAAAATCTACAAAGAACTTACCAAACTCAACACTCCAAAAACAAACAATCCAATGAAGAAATGAGTAGAAGACATGAATAGATACTTCTCCAAAGAAAACATCCAGATTGCCAACAGACACATGAAAAGATGCTCAACATTGATCACATCATCAGGGAAATAGAAATCAAAACCACATTGAGGTACTACCTCACACCAGTCAGAGTGGCTAACATTAACAACTCAGAAAACAACAGATATTGGTGAAGATGTGGAGAAATGGGAACTCTCTTGCACTCTTGGTGGGAATGCAAACTGGTGCAGCTACTCTGGAAAACAGTGTAGAAGTTTCTCAAAAAATTAAAAATAGAACTCCCCTGTGACCCAGCAATAGCACTGCTAGGAATTTATCCAAAGGATACAGAAGTGCTGATGCACAGGGGCACATGTATTCCAGTGTCCATAGCACTCTTAACAATAGACAAATTATGGAAAGAACTCAAATGTTCATCATGAATGGATAAAGAAGATGTGGTTTATATATACAATGGGCTGCTACTTGGCAATGAGAAAGAATGAAATCTTGCCATTTGCAGCAATGTGGATAGAACTGGAGGGTATCATGTTAAGTGAAATAAGTCAGGCAGAGAAAGACAGATATCATGTTTTCACTCATATGTGGATCTTGAGAAACTTAACAGAAGATCATGGGGGAGGGAAGAGGGAAAAATAGTTTCAAACAGAGAGGAAGGCAAACCATGAGATGCCGGAGTCCAGCTCCTGCAGGTCCAGAGGTGCCCCCGAAGGATGACGGTGTAGGCCAAAGAGAAAGTGGGAGAGCCTTGCGTTTCGTTCTGATCCCCAGACAGGCCCCCCTGCCCATCTGGCAGGCGTCTCTGTCTTGTCTGGTTCTCAAGGTTTATTTATGGCAAAAGGTACAAGGACAAGTAAGGGAAGTAAATGATTTCCAATGGATAAGTTTTACAATTTTAGCCACAGGCACTCAAGATGTCATAGGTATTTTCACAGAACTTCAGGCTAGCCTCAAGGAAGCGACCTTTAACCAAGAGGCAAACAGCATTGTTTAGTAAAGGTCAGTTTTTCATGAGTAAGGGTCATTAGGCTGTTTATAACTCTAAGAGAAAGTTCCCAGAAAAGCAGGTTCTCAGGAGATATGCTTGTTCTCACAGTCCCAAAGATGACTGTTACATTTTATTACAGTAGTGACTATCACAAAGGCATTCAGGCCCAGAAGGTATTCAGTTATCCGTATTGCTTAGGGGAAAGTTATGTGTTGCATTAGGGTGTATCTAGTTTAC
Source organism: Suricata suricatta (assembly GCF_006229205.1). NCBI lineage: Eukaryota > Metazoa > Chordata > Mammalia > Carnivora > Herpestidae > Suricata > Suricata suricatta. The sequence goes on from NC_043717.1 coordinate 16,676,321, forward strand.
TTGCTTATCTTTTCCCTGACCAGGTGCAGTCACGTCTCAGGAACAGGGTGCGGGGGGTGGGGGATGGACAGTCAGCTCCTGACTCTAATTAGCAAAACACTCTGAGGTTTGGTGCTCAAGCAGAAATGAAAGTTTTGGGAGCTGTCTGGGGGCAAGAGACCATGCAAACTTGCCGTACCCTCACCAGGAATATTCACTCTACTGGTGAGCTCAAATAGCTCCCAACAATGAGAGACTCTTAAATACAGAGAACGAACTGAGGGTTGATTGGGGGCGGGGGAGGAGAAAATGGGTGATGAGCATTGAGGAGGGCACCTGTTGGGATGAGCACTGAGTGTTCTATGTAAGCGATGAATCACAGCAATCTACTCTCGAAACCACAAGCACACTGTATACACTGTATGTTAGCTAACTTGACAATAAATTACATTAAATTAATTAATTAAGAGAAAGTCCTCAGGGCAGTTACATTAGGAGACCTGGTGAGTCTGTTTGCTTGGACATGGAAGTAACAGCCCAAAAAACAGGTACAACAGAGAAGAACCAAACCTCTGGTCCCCTGAAACACAGGATGAGCCAAATGGTATCAGGCAGCTGGTGAAAAATGGAGACCACTTCTTGTTTTGTAGCTTATTTATAAACCCCAAGTAATCTCCATCTTGTTGAAGGAGACCTTGAATCTTTGTAATAGAACTGATCCCAGCTTTGATTAAACACCTCTACCGTGAATTTATAAAGCACCTGAATTTATGAAATGTGGCTCTTGCAAAACTAAATCGTGCAGAGAAATCTAGCTCATGGTGACAAACCCAACCAAGCACAGAAGAAACAATCATTTCCTGTTCCACTCAGGTTGCTGAGGTTGCTATCTTTTTCATTTATCTTAAATTTCTTTTGGCTTTAATGCTAATTGTTTCTAACAAGGAATGAATATAGAAGAAACATGGCCTAACTTTTTTTTAATTAACTATTTAATCCTATAGGACGAACATTCCCATTTTCTAATTCCTGTCTTTTGTCCCAATTAAACACAATTATGAAATGATATACAGCTTGATTCATCAGCTCACTTTAAATACTTATTTATTTATTTATCTTTTTTTCTGGATAGTAAACTAAAAGATATTCATTGTGAAGGAAATGTAAAACTCCACAAAGGCCAAAGAAGAAAGAAAAATCTCTCATTGCCCCACCAGAGAAATAGACACTATTAACATGTTGGTGAAGACCACTCCTGCACTTTCATATGCATTTGTATATTTTATCCAATCAGGAAGATAATATACATATTGCTTTTATGATCACATTGTAAAGTCATTCAATTAATTTCTCAACATGATTTTTAAGAACTGTGTAGTTTTATGGCAAATGGTTAATTTAGATAGCCAATCTCTAATTGTTGACAATTTGGGTTGTTTTGAAGTATTGTCACTATTTTAACACACCAGAGAACATTCCTGTACATACACTTGGGCACAACTATGATTATTTCTCAAGGATAAATTCCTAAGAGGAAAATTTCTGTACAAATGGCATGTTTATTTTAAAAGGTATTTTTTACTTTATAGAACCTATCACAAGCACAATGAAATGACTATTCTTGTAATTATTTTTCAAATGACTGATTTCCCATGTAGTCACTAAGTTCTAACATTATGGCTTCCAATCTCTATCTCCCTCACTGTCTTTCATGTCTGAAGGAAGTGTAAAAATCTGTCAGGAACATGTGTCTATGTTTTGAGTTTGGGAAACATGGTAGCCATAACCACATGCCATGAAAGTAAAGTGTTCAGTGAAGTCCCATATATTTTCACACCTAACAGAGTAGAAGCTCAAAAACTTCTTGAATAAATGAATGAAGAAATGGTTATCTGGTAAGGATTACAACAATTTGCATTCCCACGAATAATGGGAGGAACTTACACCTTATAACTTCAGTCAGCCAACTTTTAGGCAAAAATTCTATGTATTCCATATATTCTCACTTGTTTAAGGAAACATATTTTAATTGCTTAAGCAATAAAGCTATCTAAAGGAATCACTCAGTCTCAACAAAGTTAAAAAGCATGTGATGTTAATTTACGTACTCCATATGTTTCATTCTAGAACAGCACTGACTAATAGAAATATGATGTAAGCTACTTATATAATTTTAAGTCTTTTAGTAGCCACATTAAAAACAAATAAAAAAGCTGAGTGTAATTCATCTTATTAATATATTTTATTTAAGCCAGTATGTCTAAAATATTATCACTTCAACATATAGTAAATATAGAAAATATTAAAATTTTACATTCTCTTCTTCATACTAAGTCTTCAAAATCTAGTGTTTTACACTTAGAGTACTCCACAGCTCAGACATTAAATTTTCATTATAAATATTTGACCTATGTTTAGATTTCATAATATTTACAGTTGTTCCATACTCAAAGTGTTCCAAATACAGCTCAAGTTGTTCCAAATATACTACAACATTTTCCCAAAACTGAATCAAGTATCAGTTTTTTAATTTGAATTTAAATAAAACAAAAATCAGTTCCTCAGTAGTCATATTTCAAATGCTCAGTAGCTGCTAGTTGCTGCTATACTGGACAGCATTGCAGAGGCTAGCCCTTTAAATGAGTATGGCCTATTAGCATTTAAATCTAGGCATTCAGACCCCAGAGGCTGAATCCTTTCCCTCATCCCACCAGCTGAAAAAATAGCAAAATGGAACATCTGTGTTAGGTGTGCAAATATCTAGGACTTTCCAAGACACTTTGCTTTCATGGCATATGGTTATGGCTACCACGTTGCCCAAATTAAAAACATAGACACATGGTTCTGACAAAAGATTTTTGCACCCCTTTCAGGTGTGAAGGCAGTGAGAGAGACACAGTTTGGAAACCAAAATATTAGAGTTTGAGGACATTTCAATAGTTTGTGGCAGTTGTTTCCAACTTCCTTTAAGCAGCAGAAACCTTTTCTCCCTGAGATCTTAGATAGAACCCCAATATGTAAAATCAACAAACATGAAGCTACCCTATGAAATCATATGTAAGGGCCCTCAGAGCATCAGCAACCACTCCAGATGCCCCCTCTGTCACCATAGCAGCCCCTGAGGTAACACCCCAGAATCTTAGGACCCCATGAAATGGCATTTATAAACAACTTTCAGAAAGGATTTCTGCTTTGAGAAAGATAGAGTAGGTGTACTTTGCCCTAAATTACCCACTAAGTAAAGCTTAAAATTCTTGGGTGTTATATATAAAACAAATATAAGGAGATTCAGAGAAGTAGAGAGAAGGTAGACAAGTTAGAGACCTTGAGGCCTGAAAAACAACATGGTGGTGAGTTCCTGGTTTTTTGCTTTTGGTTGTTGCTTCAGTTATCTCGGGCTAGGTACTGGAGAAGCTGGCAAACTGGAACTCCAAGGGGCATAAGCCAAAAGAAGGCCCCCAAGGAAAGCCTGCTTTCTCTAGCCAAAGGATCATGAAAGGGACAACCTAGAAGGACAGAAAACTTTTAGACAATAACCACTCTACCCCAGGTAAACATCAGAGAAAATACTGCAGCCCCCATACCCATCTTCGTCAGCAAAGGCCAAGTGGGAAATCCATACTTCTACACTCGCCAGGCTGTAAACAAGCACCACAAGTCCCCCAACAGGCTGTTATCAGAGAAAGCCAAATGAGGATCCAGGACTTTCATCTCTGCTGGGCAGTAGCAAAGCTCACCAACTTCCTGGTGTCAGTGGAGACCACTTGTGGAACCTGGACTTCCACGGGTACCTCCCCTTCCCCATTGGAGTTGTGTCAAAGGGGGCATAGCAAAGAGTCAAGACTTTTACCACCACCCAGTGGTAATGAGGCCTCCCACCCATGATGTCAGTAGAAAGTACGTGGGGAGAAGTAAAGAGGCCTCCCTGTTCCTCCCAGCTAGTGTGGTATTGGCAGAGGCCCAGTGGGAAAGGAATCTAACTCCCACCTCAACCTAGCAGTAATGAAGAGGCCTCTCCACCCAAGTGTGAAGGGAGGCCAAAGGAGAACCTGGATCTCTACCCCCACCTAGTAGCAACAAGCAGCACACCTCTTTTCTTCCTGCCATAGTGATGTCAAAATAGGTCAGCTAGGCGCACCTGGGTGGCTCAGTCGGTTAAGTGTCCAACCTCAGCTCAGGTCATGATCTCATGGTTCGTGAGTCTGAGCCCCATGTCCAGCTCTGTGCTGATAGCTCAGAGCCTGGAACCTACTTCGGATTCTATGTTTCTGTATCTCTCTGCCTCTTCCCCACTCCCAGTCATCTCTCTCTCTCAAAATAAATAAACATTAAAAAATTTAAAAAAATAGGTTAGCTAAAACAGAAACTTGAAATAAGATTCACCATCTCATTACGTAATACCAAACACATCCAAATTTCAACAGAAAATCACTTGTCACACTAAGAATCATAAAATCTCAACTCGAAAAAAACAATCAACAGACACCATCACTGAAATGACACAGATGTCAGAATTAGCTGACAAAGATTTCTTTTATTTATTTATTTCAAGAGTGGGGTAGGGGCAAAGAGAGAGGATGAGAGAGAGAATCCCAAGCAGGCTCCACATTGACAGCACTGAGCCCAATGCAGGGCTCAAACCCACAAAGTCATGAGATCATGACCTGAGCCAAAACCAAGAGTCAGACACTTAACGAACTGAGCCACCCAGGTGCCCATGACAAGGATTTTAAGGCAGCCATTATAAAAATCATTCAATGAACAATTATGAACATGCTTAAAATGAATGAAAAATTAGAAAGTGTCTGCAAAGTAAGAGAAGGCATAAAGAAGAATCGAATGGAAATTTTAGAAGTGAAAATACACTAACCAATATTAAAAATTCTTTGGATGAGCTCAACAGCAGAATGTAAATGATGTATAAGAGAATTGGTGAACTGGAAGACAGAATTGTAAAAAAAAAATTACCCAACCTGAACAGCAGAGAGAAAGTCTACTAAAAAACAAAAATAAATGATAGAACCTGAGGGACCTGTGGGGCTCTAACAAATAATCTAATATTTGTATCACCAGAGTTCAAAAAGGGAGGAGAAAGGTCAAGTAAGGCTTAAGAAGTATTTGAAGAAATATTGGCTAAAACTTTTACAAACTTGGCAAGAGACATGTACAGATTCGAGAAGCTTAGCAAACCCCAAATGGGATCAATCTAAGGAATTTCACACAAAGAGACATCATAGTCAAACTTCTGAAAATAGAAGACAATGGAAATATCTTGAAAATAGCAAGAAAGAAATGACACATTACCTACAGGGGTAAAACAGTTCAAATGACAGCAGATTTCTCATAAGAAACTGGGGAGGTCAGAAGATTTCTCAAGTGCTAGAGAAAAAATGAACTGCCAATCCAGAATTCTACATTCAGTGAAAATAACTTTCAAGAATAAAGGAGGAAATAAAGATATTCTCAGATCAAGGAAAAATAAAGGAATGTGTCATTAGCAGACCCATGCTAAAATAACAATGAAAGAAAATCCTCTAAACAGAAAGGAAAAGATAAAATGAATCTTGCAATATCAGAGAGGAAGAAAGAATAATGGAAAGAATAAAAATATGGGTAAATACAATAGACCTTCCTTCTTTTCTTGAGTTTTCCAAATTTTGTGTGACAGTTGAAGCAAAAATTATAATGCTGTTTGGTGTAGTTCTCAATGTGTGTAGAAGAAATATTGAAGACAATTATATTATAAATGGAAGAGGGTAAAGGGAGTTGAAGGGAAGTAAGATTTCTATACTTCACACAGACTGGTAAAACATTACTACTAGCAGACTATGATAAGTTATGTGTTATAAAACACAATATATCAAACACAAATTAATCACAAAACATAAATAAATCAAAGTGGAATTCTAAAGAATGTTCACGTAACCCACAGGAAAGCAGGAAAAAAACAAAACACAGAGTAAACAGAGAACAAAAATTAGTGACAATACCAACTTCTTTCAAGGATGTAGAGTAACTGGATCTCTCTTACACTGCTGGTAAGAATGTAAAATGGTACAGCCCTGTAGGAAAATACTTTCACAGTTTCTTTAAAAACTAAACATATACTTACCTTATGACCCTACAGTCTCACTCCGGGGCATTTATCATAGAGAAATGGAGACTGTGCATGATTTTTCATAGCAGCTTTATTTGTAATAGCCAAAACCCAGAAACAACTAAAATGTCCTAAATAGGTGACTGCTTAAACTGTGGTATATCCATACCACGGAATACTACTTAACAATAAAAAGAAACAAATTCTTAATATACACAACAATTTGGATGAATCTCAAGGGCACTATGGTGAGTGAAAAAGGCAATCTCAAAAGGTTACAGACTGTATGATACCATTTATGTAACATTCTCAAAATGACAAAAGTATAGAGATGGGAAACAGGTTAGTGATTGCCAAGGGTTAGGATGGGGTGGGGAGTGTGGTGAGTAGAACCGCATAGGGGTAGTACGGGGGAAATCTTGGAGGTGATGGAACAGTTCTGTATCTTGACTATGGTTCTTCCAGTTGATCGCTATTTCAAAATAAGAAGTAAAAAAAAAAACAGTAGTCAGAGTGAACCATTATCAAATGGTTGAAAGAATGTGGAGTAACTAGAACTTTCATATGCCTGGTAGAGGAGTATAAATTGATATCACTCTGGTAAACATTTTGGCCATTCCTACTAAAGCTGTGTGTGTGTGTGTGTGTGTGTGTGTGTGTGTGCGCGCGTGTGTGTCTCAAACCAAAAGGTTTACACACGCACACACACACACACAAATACCTTTTAGTTTGATAACTCCACCCCTTGATATATATGCAAGTGAAATGAGATCATAGGTCCACCAAAATGTATGTAAAAGAATGCTCAAAGTACTTTTATTCATAATATCCCAAAACTGGAAATAACTCAAATATCCATGAACATTAAAATGGATGAGCAAATTGAAGTATATTCATACAGTGGAAATGAGACAGTCATGAGAAAACAGACTACTGTTACACACAGCCACACAGAGGAATGTTAGAGACATTTTGCTGAGGAAAATAAGCCAGACACAACAGAACACACATTGTATGATTCTATTTGGGTGAAATTCAAGAACTGACAGAACGCAACTGATACAGATGGCAGAGGTCAGAACATTGATTCTCTCAGGAGAGGGGTATGGGTATTGACTGAGAGAGGGCATGAAGGAGCCTTCCTAGGCTATGAAAATGATCTGTATCTTATTCTGGGTGGGATCTACCTGGGTGTATACCTGTGTAGAAATTCATCAAGCTGTACACTTAAGGTGCTCGCACTTCAGTATATGTAAAGGAATCCTCAATAAAAAGTAGCAAATAAACAAGAAATGACAAACCAAACCACTAGTATTGGGAGACTATTATGCAATGTCTGGGCTATTGAATCACTGTGAATGGTGCACTAAAGCGAGGAGCTGTGTGTGCTGGACACAGATACCTTCCTGCTCTCTGGGGCCTGTAGCATGGAATGCCTTTCCCACCGCTGCCATCTCCCTTAGTGGCACCACTTATGCCCCAAATCAGGTGTCTCTGATTCTTCAACCCAAGAAGTGATTATGTTTTAGTACATTTACTTACCTCTGATTTTTTTAAATGTTTATTTATTTTGAGAGAGAGAGAGTATGAGTGGTGGGGAGAGGCAGAGAGAAAGGTAGAGAGAGAATCCCAAGTAGGCTCCACACTGTCAGTGCAGAGCCTGACATAGGGCTCAGTCTCATGAACCATTAGATCATGACCTGAGCCGAAACCAAGTCAGACACTTAACCAACTGAGCCACCCAAGCGCCCCAATTTACTTACCTTTGTTAAAGAAGTTATCATACCTTGAGTAAATATCTCCAAATATTTTCAGAGATATATGTGGGTCAGTGCTTAGCCATGTGAGTTGTGAAATCAGATTAGATTGCCTGGGTTTGAATCCCTAATCTGTCACCTACTGACCCTACTACAGGCAAGACTTAAATTCTGTGGCTTTTCACTTTCCACCTTACAATGGGTTATGATATCTAGCAAACTTCAAATTAAGGATAGGTGAGATAGGTGCAGTATGCCAGTCTCTCACTCTTGGGGACAAGAAGCAAATCTGATTCATTCCTGTGTCCCTAACAATCCATGCTGATTGCCATACAGCAAATGACCAGTACAGCCTAATGGTTAAAAGAAAAGACTCTGGAGCCACAGACTTGGGCTAACATAGTACAGAAGTCTTAGCCTCAGCAATCAGACAACAAAAGGAAATAAAAGGGATCCAAATTGGCAAAGAAGAAATAAAACTTTCAGTATTCAAAGATGACATGACACTCTATATAGAAAACTCAAAAGACTCCACCAAAAAATTGTTAGAACTGATACACAAATTCAGCAAAGTCACAGGATACAAAATCAATGTACAGAAATCTGTTGCATTTCTATACACTAATAATAAGGGAGCAGAAAGAGAAATCAAGAAATTGATCCCATTTACAATTGCACCAAAAACCATAAGATACCTAGGAATAAACCTAACCAAAGAGGCAAAAGATCTGTACTCTGAAAACTCTAGAACATGTAGGAAAGAAATTAAGAAGGGCACAAAGAAATGGAAATGCATTCCATGTTCATGGATTGGAAGGACAAACATGGTTAAAATGTCTATACTACCCAAAGCAATCTACACATATAATGCAATCCCTATCAAAATACCACCAGCATTTTTCACAGAGCTCAAACAAACACTCCTAAAATTGGTATGGAGCCATAAAAGACCCCAAATAGCCAAAGTAATCCTAAAAAAGAAAAGAAAAGCAAGAAGCATCATGATTCCAGACTTCAAGCTATATTACAAAGCTATAGTCATCAAGACAGTATTGTCCTAGCACAAAAACAGACATATAGATCAATGGAACAGAATAGAAAACACAGAAATGGACCCACAATTATCTGGCCAACTCATCTTTGACAAAGCAGGAAAGAATATCCAGTGGAAAGATGACAGTCTCTTCAACAAATGGTGTTGGGAAAACTGGATGGCAACATGCAGCAGAATGAAACTGGACCGCTTTCTTACACCATACACAAAAATAAATTCAAAATGGATGAAATACCTACATGTGAGACAGGAAACCATCAAGTCCTAGAGGAGAACATAGAAAGCAATTTCTTTGACCTTGGCTATAGCAACTTCTTACTAGACACATCACCAAAGGCAAGAGAAACAAAAGCAAATATGAACTGTTGGGACTTGGTCAAGATAAAAAGCTTCTGCACAGTGAAGGAAACAATCAACAAAACTAAAAGGCAGCCTACAGAATGAGAGAAGAAATTTGCAAATGCTATATGTGATTAAAAGCTGGTATGCAAAGTCGGTAAAGAACTTATCAAACTCAACACCCAAATAACAAATAATCCAGTGAAGAAATGGGCAGAACACACGAATAGACATTTTTCCAAAGAAGACATTCAGATGGCTAACGGACACATGAAAGGATGCTCAATATCACTCATCATCATCTCAACAATGAGATACCAGTTCATACCTGTCAGAATGACTAACATTAACACAAGAAACAACAGGTGTTGGTGAGCATGCAGAGAAAGGGGAACCCTCTTGCATTGTTGGAGGGAATGCAAACTGGTGCAGCCACTCTGTAGAACAGTTTGAAGGTGCCTCAAAAACCTAAAATAGAACTACCCTACAATCCAGAAACTGCACTAGGAGGTATTTACCCAAAGGAAACAAAAACACAGATTTGAAGGGACACATGCACCTCAATGTTTCCAACAGCATTATCAACAATATATTGGAATGTTGCTGTGCTATCAAAGAGAATGAAATCTTGCCATTTTCAATGATGTGGATGGAGCTAGAGTGTATTATGCTAAGCAAAATAAGATAAATACCACATGATTTCACTCATATGTGGAATTTAAGAAACAAAACAGACAGATATATGGGAAGGCGAAAAAGAGAGAGAGGGAAACAAACCATAAGAGACTCTTAATGATAGAGAACAAACTGAGGGTTGATGGAGGGATGTGGGGGTGGCGGGTGGGCTATATGGGTAACAGATATTAAGGAGGGCACTTGTTGTGATGAGCACTGGGTGCTGTATGTAAGTGATGAATCACTGCTGAATTCTCCTGAAACCAACATTGCACCATATGTTAACTAACTAGAATTTAAAGAAAAATTAGAAAAGAAAAAAAAAAAGCCAGCTCTACCACTTACCAGCTGTGTGGCTTTGGGCACACAACTAAACCTCTATTTTTTTTTTAATTTTTAATGTTTATTTTTGAGAGAGAGAGAGAGCTAACATAAGTGGGGGAGGGGCAGAGACAGGGAAACAGAGGATCTGAAGCAGCCTCGCACTGTGAGCAGAGAGCCCCATGCGGGGCCCAAATCCATAAACTGTGACGTCATGAACTGAGTTGAAACCAAGAGTCAGATGCTTAACTGATTAAGACACCCACGTGCTCCAAAACCTCTCTGATATCAATCTCCTTCTTGATTATAAAATAAGAGAATAAAATCACAATTCATAGAAAATGTTCAGCACAGTATCTAGTGCATAGTAGAAGCTCAAAAATATTAACCTTAAAATAAGTATCTGTTTAAATTGAACTGTCACAAGGTCGTAGTTGAATCTACAGTATGAACAACTGTATTTCTCTAAGTAATCTGAATCTAAAGTGTGCATGATCTTAGAAGAAAATATTTGCTCTCCGAGTATCCATCATAGCTGAAATGGATAATGTATTATTTAGGGGGAGAGAATCTTCTTTTACTTCAAACTCGGCCCCTGTAGGGAGAGAAGATGTAAAATGTCCCTTCCCGTGGGGCAAGATGGGTGAGCCAGAAGGAGGGGGACGAAGAGCTGTCCTTTCCATCCCGTCTTTGTGGATACAGGCAAACTACTGCAGGCTGGTGTGTGACACTGGGCCCACTGAGGGATATTGATTTGTTCTTTCCAGGAAGAAATGCACATTATTCATTTTTTAATAGGCTGTCTTGTTCTGGAAGGCAACTCCTGTGACTTTGAAATAATGTGCTTGTGTGGTTTAGGTATTGCCGCCTTTGGAGGGAAGGTATGCTGTGTTGATTAAGTGGGTACACAGGAGAGCTCTGTTCTCAGTCCCATGATTAATGGAGGAAATGGCCTTAGTCCTGTTCTCTGCCTGTCCGTTGCTTGACTCTCATGGTACACCATCTACCCAGAGCTCATTATGAATAACGTGTTCTATGGTGCTCTCTTCTCCCAGTCAGTCAAGTGTGTCATTCTCACGGGGGTTGTTCCTAGTCTAGTATCACTTGCCTGGCACTGGTCACTTTTCTAAACACTTCTGCATCACCATATTATTTTGTCCTCATGACAAAATCCCAGTGAGGTCACATACTGACCTGTTCCACTGCTGAAGAAAGTAAGACACAGGCAGTAGAACATGGAGGACAGGAATAAGAGAGAGCCACCCTGAAGAAGGAGGAGCTGCGGAGGCACTTAGGACCTAATTAATCATTTATTATATAGTAATACTGTATGGCAGATGGTGTTCTTTTCTACTAAGAAAAATACAGGAAAAAATAGACATATTGAAACACTAGGAATGTCAGATACGTAAAACATTTTCCCCAAAATGTACTGGCACAACTTTATGGAGTAGGGATTCCAAAAAATTGTACTAAATATAATTTCCTTCTGTATCTGTGAGTTTATTCATTAATTATCTCTATAAATAATTACTGCATGCCTCTTAAGTCTAAGACACACTGGAGAAATGGACAGATGAAGAAAACCATGTGACCTCAAGAAGATGATCATATACAATAGAGGAGATTTTAAGGTACACAAATAAAACCAAATGTGGCAAGTGACTTCAGGTTTTCAGAGGAGGGAGAGGCCTATGAGAGCAGCAAGCATTCCTGGGGAGGTTTTCATAAAAGGTATCTGCGAGCCTAGAGTTTTTCAGACTTGTATGCACGAAGAGGGTATGAGACCCCCCCCCCCCCAGAGAAAGGAGCTGCCATGAGTGAGCGCATCAGAAGCCGGAGAGCACAGGCCTTTCTCCAAGTGTCAGAATGACTTCAGCCGGGCCTGTTACTAGTGAGTCCTATTTTACGATGCTTCAGGGAAGGAACGTGAAGTAACTTCTCTCATAACATGGGTTCTGCCCACTTGGTTTATGCATTGTGCAAATTCAGAGCAGCATTTGTGTACTTTATGAAAGCACTGGTGCAATTCCCTGTGGCAGGGATGTGGCAGAGAAAACTCTTCTAATCATATATGGATGCTAATTTTAGTACAAATTAGTCCCAGCAAAGTTCACAGATAGGGCCTGATTGGACTTCACAACTTCTGACCCCAGAAGTTATTTGGTCTGGAAGGCTGCTTCGAAAACCATCCGGGGTTTCCAGCAAGCGGATTTTGTACCCTCCAAGATGTGTGTTGCCTTGTTTGGTGAGCCTTAACGCGGAGAGCTGTACAGTTTTGGGCTGACAGCTCACCTACCCTGGATTTGTCCCAGGCAGCTGTTCTCCTGGCTGTCTTCGGTAGATGACCTTTACTATTGTTGCTTCTGCTCAAACGATAAACCTGGAGACGAGGTGTAAACTCCCTTCCCAGCAGGCTGTAGGAGAGGGGGATTAGGATGCCACCTGACCTGTGCCCTCACGGAATTACTGACCTCAGTGGCCTGGAATGACCTCTGCAGTTATTTTTAATCCAAGTAGTTGGGAATTAGTCATCGCCTAGAATTTAGTATGTGTGTTTCTTGGCTTCCTAACAAAACACTTTGCTCGATACATTTACCCTTGGGTACAACATATAATAAAACAGTGCTGTTTTGTAATAGTTACTCATATCATAGTCCAGGATGATGGGTCGCCTTGAGCTTTAGATGCTCACTTTGGTCTCAAAAGGAAATTGCTTCAAAGATCTTTTTCCACAGGTGGGCTTGGGTCAGGATGGGCCCTTATCTAGATGCCCTCCCTCACAAACCAAGATCCACTGGGGTTTTCTCCTATATCAGCAAGAGGGATACAAGAGGCCTTCTAGATTGGGGGAATGTCCACAGGATCAAGACTTGTTAGTGTCCAGGTCCTATATTGCCTTCAGGATGACTAGTTTGGCCCCCGACCCCTACTCTGCCCAGCCACTTGGCTCCTGTGAATTCTTTGGTTCTTTACTACACAGTCACTATTTGACACTCTGCCTCTTGCCTTGCTGGCTGGTCAGTCCCCCTGTCTGTAGGCTCTGTTCCACCCTCCCTGGATCTCCTGCAGTCTTTCCACAAAGGGACCATTTACCCAGCTCCTGACCCCCGGTTCTGTCTTCACCATGGACCTAATGAAATTTCAGCATCTTACAGGAGAACCGCATGGCCTACCTCTTACCAACCCTTTTCTCTCCTTGCACATGGCTCTGATCCTTGCCTCAGCCCTCTGGACATCGCGACATGTCTTACCTTTGCAAACTCCCACTGCCTGTGTTGGTATAATAACACCATGTCTACATGTAAAATCCTTAGGACTCAGCATCCCACTCCTAGGTATCTATCTAAAAGAACTGACCAGGGGGCACCTGGGTGGCTCAGTCAGTTAAGCATCCAACTCTTGATTTCAGCTTGGGTCATGGTCTCACAGATCATGAGTTTGAGCCCCACATTAAGCTCTACAGTAACAGCGTAGCACTTGCTTGGGATTGTCTGTTTCCCTCTCTCTGCCTCTCCTCTACTCACACTCTCTCTCTCTCAAAAATAAATAAAAACATGTTATAAAATTAATTAATTAATTAATAAAAGAGCTGATGGGGTGCCATGGGTTCCACCCCTGCACTGGACTCTGCACTGACAGCACAGAGCCTGCTTGGTATTCTCTCTCTCTCTCTCTCTCTCTCTCTCTCTCTCTGCACCTCCCCGACTTGTGCACATGCATGCATGCACACACACTCTCTCTCAAAATAAATAAACATTTAAAAATTTAAAAATAGAACTGAAGGTAGGGACTTCAATGGATTTCTATACAGGAAATTTCATCTATTCACAACAAGCAAAAAGTGGGAACAACTCAAGTGTCCATGGACAGATGAATGAATAAACAAAATGTGATCTATCCACACAATGAAATATTATTCACCCATAAAAAAGAATGAAGTTCTGACATGTGTCATAGCATGGATGAACTTTGAAAACAATATGGTAAGTGAAAGAAGCCAGACACAAGGACATATACTGTATGATCCCCCTATGTGAAATATCTAGAATAGGCATATTTATAGAAATAGGAAGCAGTTAAGTGTCCAACTCTTGATCTCGGCTCAGGTCATGATCTCATGGTTTGTGAGTTCAAGCCCTATGTCAGGCTCTGCACTGATACTGTGGAGCCTGCTTGGGATTCTGTCTCTCCCTCTCTAATCCTCCTCTGGTAACTCACACACACATGTGTTCTCTCTCTCTCTCTCTCTCTCTCTCTCTCTCTCTCTCTCTCTCAAAATAAATAAACTTTAAAAAAAAAGTAAAAGAAGGGCATCTAAGTGGCTCATTCAGTTAAGCATCTGACTTTGGCTCAGCTCATGATCTCATGGTTCATGAGTTCAAGCCCCACATCAGTCTCTATGCTATCAGCACAGAGCTGACACCGGATCCTCTGCCCATCTCTCTCAATCTTTCTCTCTCTCTCTCAAATAAATAAACAAACTTTAAAAGAAAATAAAAAGGAAAAGGAAATAGGAAGCAGAATAGAGGTTTACCAGGGTTGGAAGAAGGGAGGAATGAGGAGCTGTTGTTTAATGGGTATAGTTTACACTGGGGATGACGGAAAGTTTTGGTGATGGGTGCACAGTATTGTGAATGTAGTTAATGCCACTGAACTGTACATTTACAAATGATTGACATGACAAATGCTATGCACATTTTACCACAACTTAAAAAACTATTTTATAAAAAGTCTCTTATTACCTGCACAGTATGAGTTACCCAAAAGGGCTTTCTTCTTTTGGTGCCCTGCACCCACATTGCGTCTCAGTACATTTGTGGACAGTAGTTGGCACATAGAAATGCTCAGATATGAAAAACAGATGAGCTTAACTCAGGATAGAATTGACTCTACACTAAAGGCCTTGCCATTTCCAGCAGAGTTTATTCAGCAGGCCTGCCACAGCCTTGCAGAGTTACAAAGACAAATGTACTCAGAAGGGAAAGAGGCAGGGCCTGCATCTCTTACGAGTACAAAGAGCAGCAAAGTAAATAGAAAAGGAGAGAAGGTAGCTTGCATATGCCAGGAAGCAGGAACGCAGAGCTCATGGCCCCAATCTCACTCTTCAAGCTTCTTTCTTGTATCAGCACAGTCATAGGAGAAACCTTGTCCCTGAACAGCCATTCCGTCCCTGGCACTGTTGCTTCCCCAAGAGGGCACTGTCTCTGGAATTTGTCCAAGAGCAAAATGGATTTTTAGGGATCAAAGACTTAATTCACATAAAAAGCAAGGTTTACAGCTGGGAAGAATTACTATTTAGTGCTCTTTTTCCCTCACTCCTTTCTGTAATTTATTTCTGGTGTGTTAGAAAGCCCTCGGGGAAAATTAATGTGATTTGTTTAAAATTAAGACCGACTCTAGTGAAATTTTCATTATACTTGCCAAACCTCAAAATTAAAAAGACACCATGAGTACTTATAGAAATGTCCCACAGTGCTCTAAATAATTTCTGTAAGGTATACTCTGTAATTTTTATTGTGTCTCTAAGTTTAAAATTCACTTCCTAAAGTATGTAAATGGCAGTGGCAGGCAAAGGATGGACACTCCATTTTGTACACGAAACACAGAAACCCAGAAAGGAACAGTAGCAGGCTGCTTTGACTTGTTTGTGGCAGAGGCAGGACTAGAGCCAAAACCTCCTAACTCTTAAAATCCAACCTCTTTTCAGAAATACTGTTCTGAACAGATGCAATGCAGGGATTAAGATCAGGTTTCTTGGCTAAGGTCAAACTGACAAGTCAGCAGCATGAGAGATTCTGAGGAGTGAGGGATAAAGCACCCTGAACTCAAAATCTTCAGGAAAGGAGCAGTTTCTAGACCTTAACCTTCCAAGCTGTGTGGGTCTCAGCCAGGGTGGGCCCAGCTACAAGACATGCCGGGATGTCGCCTCAGCCAAAGGCCTATCAGGGAAGCATGCGAAAGGCAGGACTGGGCAGGACTGCGACTCAGGGAACTGATCTTGCCTTGGGTGGCCTGTAGTTCAAATCAAAATGTTCTAAATAATAGGGAAGCCTTAGGTCTAGAAGGACATCAACCCGGTGAATAGGACACAATGCAGGAATATCTGAGCAGATTCTGGATGTGAGAACACCTTGGATCTCAGCCAAGAGACAGAAATGTGAAAGCTGGTAAAGCTATCAAAGCCTGGTTAAACAAGGGCCTGCCTCCTGGCCAAAGCGCACACAATCAGGAGAAAAAACAGCAGTTCGGGTACACAAACTAGGCACACAGGGTGAGAGTTAAAGCATCATTTGGAAATGTTTCTGGCTGCAAGTAACCGAAAAAACAGCTAGCAGTAGCCTAACTTTTAAGAGCATGTGTTGTTGAAGCAGTCCCAGGAGCTCAACAAGGACATAGAGATTTCAGGATTTTCCATCCTTCCCTTCTACCATTCCCCAGCATATTGGACTTTTTTCTGCCCTTGGACTTGCTGACTAATGGTCACAGAATGCTTGCCACAGCTATAAGCATTATATCTTCAAATCACTGTTCCCCAAAGGTAGAAAGTAGGGGGAAATATTTCTCAGAAGAGTTCTCCTTATGTCTGTCTCATTGGCCAGAGCTGTGTCACATGAGTACCCACAAGCCCATGTAGTATGTGAGTATGCACTTCCACAGCGTGAGGGAGGCAGCGGAACAAGAGGAGCCAGCCAACAACACCTGCCATAGTGTGGCAGGGGGGCTGCAGGGTGATGGGGTGTGCTGGGGCCCAGGGTCTCCCCAAGAGATGTCCCAGACACCAGACTTGGGCAACCAGACAAATTCCAGACCCCCGTCTCCTAGTAAGGATGGGGCTAATACTCTTGTTAAGAAGGCACAGGGCCTGTATGAGACTAAATCTTTGGTTCAAGGTCTTGAGCACAGACATATGTTTTGGAACAATCCTCTTAACCTAAAACTGTGTATGTAAAATACTCTCTTCAGATAACATATAATGGCAAAGTCCATCATTTATGACCTTCCAGGAGCCTGGCTGCTGTCACCAATTCTCTGTCCATCTTTACACCAATGTCAGGAACAGCTAAGCCTGCCCTGCCCCCACTCAGTGACAAAGTTTAGTGAAACTGCCCCCTAAGACTCTCCTTGGGTGGCCTTTGGGAAGCGAGGACCTCAAATTAGTGCCTATGATAGGCTTTCTAGATGTCTTAGCAACTGAGTATTCTAATAAACCAGATGGAACCTCTCCTGACAGATGTAATTCCAAATCATAGCAACCAATGATGGCTAATCAGTGACAGCTAACACTGATGTAGCATTTACTATAAGCCACGAACAGCATGTTCTATGCCTTTTATATGCCCAACCTCATTTAACCCTCATAACAACCCTGTGAGTAGGTACCTATCATCATACCCATTTTATGAGGAAACTGCGACACAGAGAGGTTAAGGAACTCACTCAAGGTCACACAGTTAATAAATGGCACAGCCAGGATTTGAAGTAGCACAGCCTAGTCCCAGAATCCATGCTCTTAACCACTACACTGCCTCTTATCCAAGTGAACTTTGCAGTGCTTTGAACCAAACACTGCAAAAATGCAGCTCACAAAGGCAGTAGGAAGCATATGGATGAAGAAGGAATGCTGGGCACTGTCATTCATTCATCCATTTTCCCCCAGGGTCTGGTGCCTTTACCCAGCGCTGCTGTGGTGGATCGTGGTGGCACCCACTGGGCGGTGAGGGCCACTCCATCTTGACAGTGGCACACTGTGTTAGTGAGAAACCTAAATGGGGGCACCTGCCTGGGTGGCTCAGTCAGTTAAGCATCCAACTCGTGATTTTGGCTCAGGTCATGATCTCACAATTTGTGAGTTTGAGCCCCACATCAGGCTCTGTGCTGACAGCATGGAGCCTGCTTGGGATTCTCCCTCTCTCCCTCTCTCTGCCCCTCTCCTGGTCACACACTGTCTCTGAAAATAAATAAACTTAAAAAAAATAAGAAATCTAAATGGAGAGTATCTAATCCAAATATTTGTGTGAAGAGCAGTCTCTGTAGTTAGGCTACTCTGGGCCAGGCAAGATCAGACACAGCCTGTTAGAATGGAGTTGTCACTTGGATTATACTTAACATTCCCACATAATGGAGTCTTTGTGAACTTTTTATGATACATAAACAAAACATCTTGTTTCTCATGCAGTTACTTCAAAGAGGTTTTATGGCTGCCTGCCTAATGCCGACATGAAATTGCTTTTGTCTTAACTGCTGGCGTCATGAGGTAACAATATTTGAAACACAAAGCTCGCTCCTATCTGTTTTAATTGTTTTGTGACTTTTTTTTTATCCATGAAGTACCAAATATAAAATTCATTTTAAAAAGGTTTTTTTTTAAATATAAACAGATTTCCTCCAGGGCTCCTTTTTAAAGGGCACTCACAACTTTATAAAATATATAAAATTTGGTTTAAAATATGCAGACTGTTTCATGACCTTGGGCTTTGAGGTTGTAATGATGAAAGTCAATCACCCTCTGACTTCGGCAGAACCTGTAGGTAACTTGACCTCTGTTGAGGGGAATGCCAAAATTCTAAAAGCTCAAAAATAATATTTTACCTAAATCAGGTGTTTGGGATTTGCTTCTAGATAATGTGTTAATTATAGGGCAAGTATAAAATATTTTCAGCCAAAGGGTGACTCTATAATGACATCATCTACTTCTGGATCCACCATTACCTCACCTTAAGCGGATTCACTTTGATGACACAATGGGTGATAATAATGACATAATGTGATAAATAATCACCAATGAATAACCTAACCCAACCTCTTTGAACATTTAAAGCTTGGTTATGAAAAAGTAAGCAATATAGAATGAGGACTTTGTTTTGCACTGCTAAGGTGGAAACTGAAATTTAATATTTAGGATACAGTCCAAAAGCCACCATCTTAAAGCTCCTTCTGCCTCTGATTCGGGATCTTCTTGTGAGAGGGTCAGCCACATGGAATGGTACCAAGTAAGAATCTTCTAAGGGTCAGTTACAGAGCTGACTCTCAGGATTGGGCCTAAGCAAATGTATGAAAGTCAGGAAATTTTGCCTGTCTGCGGCCTCCATGTCCCTTTCTTGGCTTGGCCCCCTTCCCCTCAGGCTCCCATATCTGTCTCTCTTGCTTTCTGTCTAGTGGAGGAAGGGATGATCAAGGAAGGTCTCAACGTCATTGTCTCTTGGCTAAACCCTTGGCTCTTATGTTCCAGTTATCCAGGTTGACTAGATCCATTCAGATACTGATCAGGCAACCTGGACTCAGAGGAAACAAATTTGTAGCAGCATTCAAATTAATAGTTTACAGGAGAAAGGCAGTTTTCAGGCTGACCAGTGAATACATTCCCTCACTTGCAGGACAGTCTGCTTACAAGGCAGAAGAAAACTGCCATAGTCAGAATAGGCTAAGTTAGCCTGCAGTAACGAACAACGCCAAACTTCAGTGGCTTACAACCAGCAAAAGGTATTGCTCACTCACACCAGATGTCTAGCACAGCTCTGCTCCTTGCCATATTCACTCAGCCTGTTGAGGCATAAGTAAAAGAGAGATCATGAGCCACAGGGAAGGGGTACTGAAGAAAAGAAAAAAAAGGGACTATTTGGAGGAACAGTAATACAATCTGCTGCAAGTACATGAAACTAATTCTCAGAAGACCCCTAAGCTTAGAGTCAAAAAACAGCATTCCCCTTCCAGCTCTGCTGCCTAACAAACTCTTGACCTTGGACAACAAGTCACTTCACCTCTTTGAGCTTCATTTTACAATCAGGAAAATAAGGGGACTGAATTGCATAACTCTCAAGGTGCCTTCCAGCTTAGAGACCAGAGCTTTCTGATTGCTAAAATAGGGACCCTCTCACCACCGAGCACCTTCAGTACACTGCCAGAGTTTTTCTCTAAAAACTCTAAATTTTTCTGACTCTGTCAGAAGGTACCTTATACTGGCCTATAGAAAGCCAGATGTGTCATCTGGGAGTCCATTTCTGAACCCCAGAACACAGAAAATGACTCATGTGATCTGTTCTTAATTCTCCCAAGGAGAACTAAGAAAAAGTACCACTCTAGATGCACAGGAAAGAAGTTAGTTCATTACATACAATAGAATCAAACATGCACCAGGGTCTAATTCTCTCTTGGAACTCTCTTCCAATTCTCTGTTCTTTAGATTTGAAGAAACTCAGATCAAGCTTTCCCAAATCTTGTGAGAAATTCAATGCTGTCCCCAAATGTCTGCAAATTCCTAGGAGTTTATGACTTCCTGGCTTCTTCTTAGTAAGAAGTCCATGTCTTGCTGAGTCTCACTCATACATTTCTCCCTATTCTGTTGTCTCGTCTCTGTCGAGGTGAGAAAGGCCTTTTCCTTCATCTAGTTGAGGGAAATTAGCTATCCCCAAAGCAAAAGAGCTCTATGTTCTGCACCCCAACAGTTAAAAACCCTACTAACAAAACATACCCTTAATGCTTTGTTCCCTCAATGTCTTGGTTCTTAGTGAATACTGCAGTTCTCTTTTTTTAAAGATTTTATATTTTAAGTAATTTCTATGCCCCAATGTGGGGCTCAAACTAAGAACCCCAGTTCAAGAGTCACATGCTGTATCAATGGAACCAAAGAGACATTGCTGCAATTCTCTTTCTTAAGTAATCACCTGAGTCTTTTCCCCAGTGAACACTCATTCTTTTTACTTTGCCTCCCTTTGTTTTCAAAATGTATACCTTAATTGCTTTTCAAAATTGCATAAATTTGTTTATGAATACAAGAGTTTCCATCCCCTGTGCATCCCAACACAGTTGCTGGATGGGTGAGGGGCATCAGCTTGGACCACATACATGAATAAGAAGTGGTAGAGCTGATGTATTGAGAACCAAGGCAAAGTAACATGTGGCTCTGGCTTGTAGGTGCTCTCTTCCTTTCTCCTCACATGAATATTTTTAGTAAATGTCAGGTGTTGCTATTTCAAAAACTTTTTAGTCTGTGGTCTCATTTCCGTATGTTTTAACAGAAAACATTCCAAAAAGGCCTAAGTTTATAGTAAATACTGAGTACTGGATGACCTTGTTCTCAAAGTTATCGGCCTGCTCACTACCAGGAACTTCTCATGAACTCAGCATACCATTGCCCATTGCCCTACCCGCTCTCTCTCTCAGCCTCATGCCCACCCTGGGCCTTGCTCCCTTGCTCATGTGCTCACTCGCTCTCTACTTCCCCCTCTCCTCTCTCCTGTTTTCAGTCACTCAAGAATTCTCAGCCATTCCCCTGTAGGCAATTTTGACAGTACCTGCGTTGTCTCCTTTTGCCCTGTCCTCATGCTTTGTTTTCCATCCCCAAGGCAGCCTCTCAAAGGATTTGAGGCCCTTCCCTAAACTCTGGTAGCAGCTGATATCATCAAATGTTCACCCTGCTGTGCTGCCTTAATACTGCAGGTTGGGTTTGATCAATCTTAGTAACCATGTCCCCAGGTTTCCTATCAGTGTTCTTAGCCTCCCAGTATGGGAACTGGGCTTCCTGTCTATTTTGGTTCTCTCTTGTTGCATACAACATACTCCATAAACCTAGGGGCTTAAACAACCATTTCCTTCTTTTTCAACAGTCCCTTGACTGACTGAGCTCAGCTAAGTGGTTCTTCTACTCTACGTGATGTCAGCTAGGATTATAGTTATCTGGGGGCCTAGGTGAACTAGAACATTCAAGATGGCATGCTCACATGGCTGGCAGCAAATTCTGGTTGCTGGGATCTCAACTGGGGCTATTGACCACTGTACCTCAGTTCTCCTTCATGTGGCCTTGCCACGTGGCTCGAGCTTCTCATAGCACGGTGACTGGGTTATGAGAGGAACTGTCTCAGGACTGAGCAATGCAAGAGGAAGGAGCAGAAGCTGGTAGTTCTATGAGTGGCTGGGCTCAGAATTCCCAGAATGGCAGCATGTAGCCCGTCTCCAGGCAAGCCCAAATTCACAGATTGGGGAAAGAAGCTCTACGCTGATGTAGAGAGCGGCATATGCATAAAGGGAGGGAAGATATTAGCAGGACCATCTTTGGAGACTAGCTAGCACACTGTCTACTACTTCCAGGCACTCACTGCCTACGTCTCCAGTACCTGCTCTCAGATCACTGTGATAACTAGATTTTTGGAAAATCTTCTACTTATCTGATATAAGCCTACCATACCGACATTTTAGATCTTGGGCTCTCCAAAGATAATCATATTCTATTAGTGCTTTCCTTGTAAACCAACCTTTTGGTTTGAAATTTTCTTTGCAAAACTCCTAGAATTTTTTTTTTTTTTTTTTGCTGCTCCTGCTCTTATATTTAGACCCTGAATGTATCATTCAGGATCCAATCTGGAAAGCGTAACCCAGACCAGTATTTTAATAGAGTAAATTTAATACAGAAATTTAGTCAATCAGGTACTGGAGACCTGGAAACATAAAATGGGAACAATGAGATAACACAAGCACAATAATTGCAAGAAACAGCTACCAACCCTGAGACTGAAGAAACAAAGGGAAGAAGTCAGTTCCCAGGGCCTAGAAGCCCAGAGGAGGGATCCCGCGGAGTTGGGACTTAGACCTCTAAGGTGGGGTGGGGGTGGGGTGCTGGGATGGTGCTGGTTCCTCAGAAGCATGGGAAAATGCCACTGCTGAAAAAGTGAAGTGTAGTTAGTTGCTGGCTGATGCTGGCTGTAGGAAGGAGCAGTCCCTTTCCAGCGCCCATTCACCCCTTCGGGCAGAGCCTAGCAGGGACAGCTGGCAGAACAGAAATGCTTGCAGAGTCCCCCACCCCAGCATCACAAAGAGTTTAGAATTGAGGAACAATAGCTTAATAACCTGCATTCTGCTTTCCTGTTAGTGGCAGGGGTTTTATTGAGTTATTTTTATTTCCATGAATGATGTTTACAATATCGTTTATGGAATAGCACTGCTAAGAATTTACCCAAGAGATACAGGAGTGCTGATGCATAGGGTCACATGTACCCCAATGTTCGTAGCGGCACTTTCAACAATAGCCAAATCATGGAAAGAGCCTAAATGTCCATCAACTGAGGAATGGATAAAGAAGATGTGGTTTATATATACAATGGAAAGAATGAAATCCTGCCATTTGCAGCACTGTGGATGGAATTATAGGGTATTAAGCTAAGTGAAATAAGTCAGTCAGAGAAAGATACTGTATGTTTTCATTCATATGTGGATCTTGAGAAACTTAACAGAAGACCATGGGGAAGGGGAAGGGGGTAAAAAAAAAGTTGCAGAGAGGGAGGGAGGCAAACCATAGAGTCTCTCAAATATAGAGAGCAAACTGAGGGTTGATGGGGGGTGGGGAGAGGGGAAAGTGGGTGATGGGCATTGAGGAGGGCACTTTTTGGGATGAGCACTGGGTGTTGTATGGAAGCCAATTTTTTTAATATAATTTATTGTCAAATTGGTTTCCATAGGGAAGCCAATTTGACAATAAATTATATTAAGAAATAAAAACAAAACAGATTTAGTTAGGCTTTGCTTCGTTAAAAAAATATCTTTTATGGAGATTAGTGGCAGGGGGGTGCAAAGGAAGAGCACAGGAATTGCTACAGGAGTGAAAATGTACTTGAATCTACACCCTAGGGGCAATTAAGGAACACTGAAGGGCACTCATCAGTAACCATATTCCAGGGTAGCTATGCAAACCTGGCCATCTGAATCTTCCCTGGGGCTTTTGTATCAACTCAAGGGATGTTGGAAATAATTGGTCATTGGTGAAATGAATAGTGTTGGAGGTATATGAGGGGTAAGAAAAACTGTATGAACCTCATGACTCTTGCATAAATAAGAAAATAAGAACCTACTACACTGAGTAGCTTAACATGTACATACACCATTCTATTTGATCTGGTGTCTGTTCCTTTCAAAAAGGACAATGAGGCCTGCTCTCACTAAAAGGCCTGGTCATCTGTCTTCAGAACAGTGCTGGATCTGCCTTGGGTTAAACCTTTGGGACCAGGTGCTTGTCGGAATGCCTAAGGAACTGACAGTAAGGTCACTGTACTCACAGTAACTGTTTGGTGACTGTTTGCTCTAAGTACTTGTATGTTTGGCAAAATTAGGTTTGCTTTTACAGTGATATCCATCTAGTTGTGGGGGAGGATATCCGTAACTCTCATCTGTCTCTGATCATTTAGTATTTCCTTATATTAACCAAAACCCTTGTGATAACTGAACAGCCACACTGGTTCAGATTCCTTTACAAGAACTCTAAGAGTTCTTGGTAGTGGTAGCAGCAATATCCATGAGAGAACCCCAAGGAGGTGAGACTTAGGAGGTGAGTCAAAGGACCATGGTCAGTAGATCATCCATCCGTGAAAGTTCTCCTTCCGGGGTCTTTTCTTGGAAACCTGGAAATGTGTACATTGAGAAGCCATCTCTTCACCTTGTAATCCACAATCCTTCGGTCTTCCAGATCCTGACATAGCCCTTCCCTCTAGACTCACCCCGCTCTCCCTCACTTCCACTCTTCACCCAGGCCCTGTCCTGCTGGGCTCCTCTCTCTGGCCACTGGAACAATTCCCACCTGCACTTTGAGAGGTTTACTGTCCTGTGAATGATGAAATGGGCAGAGGGGAAGTCTCCAAGGCCACTGTGAAGTTCAAGCAGCTGCCATGAGAATTTCATGGCAACTTGTGAAACAATTGGGAGATAAAGGGTTACAACACAAAGGATGGGAGGTGTTTTGGAAGAGATTAATCATACAATCTAGAGTTCTCTACATCCCTGCTTGTACATGTAAAGTTTTTCCACAATCTCTTTATAACCACCTCCTACTCCTCCCCAACACCATGAACCCACACACTCTTCCAAAGAGATTACTGATCTCATCTGGGAAACAATCAATTCAGTGTTGCCAATCATGCCCTTAAATTAGCTAGGAAAAAAAAACAGGCTACATTTTTAAAGGTCCAAGTTTTATATAAGAAGAAATTCAGAAAATAGAAAAAATAAATAAATGCATGAATCTATACTGTAACCTAGGATAATTTGGGCCCTTTGGAGGAAGCTATGTGGCAGCTTTGGTTATGATTTCTGTTCTCCTGTTTCCCAGGATGGGATTTTTCAAGGCATTCATGCAGCTCATTAAATTTGTTATTATGTTGGCTTATGTTTCTCTTTCAGTTTAAGAACTCAGCTCTTAGAAAACATTTGCCTGAAATGAGTCCAAGTAGTTTAAACCTCAGAAGCAAATCCATTTTGACTAATAAAAGACTAATTCTCTAAATAAGCAAGATGGTTTTTCTTAAATGAGAATCTAATTGTGAAATCCTATATCCTTAAATTTAGCAAATTACTGGCATAGACATTTCTAAGCCTATGAAACTTGGATCAGATTTCTCATCAGAAGAAAAAAGAATAATTTCTCTATCATCAGAATGTGAAACGAGCTGCAAGAACACAGACCTCAGCTGGCAATCACCTCTCGAAGTAAACAAACCCATATGTGAGGACCTAGAAGATTTGGGCCCTCCATGACTTCCACCGTACACCCAACCCCCACCAGCCAATCACTTTCAGATCCTTAATTGGCCTTTTTATCTGCCCTTTATTGGGGACTAGAATGGCTCCTGTCCTTAATGAAATTTTCTTCCTCAAATTCCAGAGACAAAACATTAGTGCACATATTTTCATGTAGAGCAGGTAGTCAGGTGTGACTGATCGACTTTCCCAGCCTTCAAGCCACAACTGCATAACCTGACACACTCTAAGAGAGAAAATTCGCATGTGACATCTGAGTCTCTTCACTCAGAAATGCATCTATTAAGAATTAGTCTTCTGGTTCTAAACAAATAACCTAGAGCAGTGTATCTTGCAAAGGCGGATCCCACCACTCCCTCCTGGGGGAGATGCTTTTCTCCCTTGGCGTACAGTCGACCAAAGAGCTGATCAGTGTTCCGGCTGCATCCTTTGAATTGTTGCAACATTAGCCCAGTTCTGTCTTTTCCCTATAGCTACAGGACGAAGTCCTTCTTCAAACTAGTAGAGTTACGTATAGGCTGCCTTGCAATGTAGTATGTGAATGACAAAAGTGTTAAAAAGGGGAGATTTTTATAATGAAAATAAGCAACAGAGACCAGAGAGGAATTTGAAAAAATGAAAACGCCATGTGCACAATTCATTGCCTTAAATCTTTTGGACATACGTGTATCTTAGACTTTTCAAAATAACTAACTTTAATCAGACCCTCAAGCCAAATTGTATTCTCAGTTGTTTGTTCTCTCTTAGGTATACATTTGTTGAATTAAAGCAAAATGAGTACTTACTATATGCAAAGCACTAACTGTATTAGATGCTGGGGACAGGTTCATGATATAGTCATGACTAAGGAAGGCCCTAGTCAATCGGGGAACACAGTCATTTACATAAGAAAAAGCAATGCCCTGCGGTAAAGGTTCTGATAAAATCAAGTGCTGGAGCTTTGGCAATGCAGAGAAGGAGTAACTATTTCATTCCTAAAGGAAGTACCATTTACACTGGCAGCCAGGAAAGGTGAAGCCCCTGTGGTGAGTGGGAGCAGGGCGGTAGGAGTGAGGAAGAGACCCTGAAGATGCATCAGGAGGAGGCAGTAGCATGGACGAAGGCTTGCAAGTGAGACACGGCATGCCCTATTACTGGACCTGATCCTCAATAGATTCAGGAGAATGCAGTGAGAGAAGTGGAGAAGCTGCAAGAGAATAAGATGGAAAAGTAAGAAAACAGATTGTGAAGGGTTTAGGACTGTGACCAAAAGTCAAAGAAAAGTGGGACTGATTGGATTGTTGCTTCCAATTGTTCACTCCCTTCATGTTACAGAGAAAGGGCTGGAAAAAATAAAATTAGAGAGAAATGAGAGAAGAAATATCACAACCAACAGCACAGAATTACAATTATAAGAGAATTTTATTAAAAGTTATTTGCCAATAAAGTGGGCCATCTGGAAGAAATGGACAAATTCCTATAAAAATATAAACTAAACAGACTAAAACAGGAAGAAATAGAAAATGTGAACAGACCCATAATCAGCAAAGAAATGGAATCAGTAGTCAAAAATCTCCCAACAAAAGTGCAGAGAGCCGGATGGTTTCCCACGGGAGTTCTACTAACCATTCAAAGAAGCATTGAGGGCGCCTGGGCGGCTCAGTCGGTTAAGTGTCCGACTTCGGCTCAGGTCATGATCTCACGGTTTGTGGGTGTTGAAAGCTCAGAGCCTGGAGCCTGCTTCAGATTCTGTGGCTCTCTCGCTCTCTCTCTCTCTCTCTCTCTCTCTCTCTCTCTCTGCCCCTCCTCTGCTAGTGCTCTGTTTCTCTCTGTCTCTCAAAAAGAAAAACGTTAAAAAAAAAATAAGAAGGAGGCCCTGGGTGGCTCAGTCAGTTAAGTGTTGACTTCACCTCAGGTCATGATCTCACAGCTCCTGAGTTTGAGCCCCATGTTGGACTCTGTACTGACAGCTCGGATCCCAGAGCCTGCTTCTGATTCCATTTCTCCCTCTCTCTGCCCTTCTCCTGCTCACACTCTGTCTCTCTCTCTCTCTCAAAAATTAAAAAAAGAACATTAAAAAAATTAAGAATTGATAACCGGGGCACCTGGGTGATTCTGTCAGTTAAGCGTCCAACTCTTTTTTTAAAGACTGATTGAGGGGCACCTGGGTGGCTCTGTTGGTTAAGCGTTTCACTTGCGCTCAGGTCATGATCTCACAGTTCGTGGGTTCAAGCCCCACATTGAGCTATGTGCTGAACATTTGCTCAGGGCCTGGAGCCTGCTTCAGATTCTCTGTCTCCTTCTCTCTCTGTGCCTCCTCCGCTTGCTCTCTGTCTCACTCTGTCTCTCAAAAATAAATAAATGTAAAACAAAAAATTTTTTAAAATAAAGATTGATGGATTGATTGATTGAAAGGGAGTACAAATGGGGAAGGGACAGAGAGAGAATTCCAAACAGACTCCACAAAGTCAGTGTGGAGCCCAATGCAGGGCTTGAACCCACAAACCCAACCATGAGATCATGACCTAAGTCAAAATCAAGTGTTGGATGCTCAACTGCGTG
This sequence comes from Suricata suricatta, assembly GCF_006229205.1. Lineage (NCBI taxonomy): Eukaryota > Metazoa > Chordata > Mammalia > Carnivora > Herpestidae > Suricata > Suricata suricatta. Next base: position 16,704,603 of record NC_043717.1, read on the forward strand.
AGCCACACTGGCACCCCTAGCGTCCAATTCTTGATTTTGGTTCAGGTCATGATCTCACCATTAGTGAGACTAAGCCACATTGAACTGCACACTGACAGGGCGGAACCTGCTTAGGATTCTTTCTCTCCCTCTCTCTTTGTTCCTTCCCCACTCAAGCACATGCATACACACACACACACACACACACACACACACACACACACACACAGGCTTGCTGTCTCTCTCTCTCTCTCTCTCGCAAAATACATAAACATTTTTTAAATAAGAGTTAATACCTATTCTCCAACTGTTCCAAAAAAATAGAAATGGAAGGAAAACCTCCAAACCCTTTGTACGAGGCCAGATTATGATTCCAAAATCAGACAATGACTCCACTAAAAAGAATAATCACAGGCCAATCTCCCTGATGAACATGGGCTGCAAAAATTCTCAACAAGATACTAGCAAATCCAATCCAACAATACATTAAAAGAATTATCTACCATGATCAAATGGGACTTACTCCTGGGCTGCAAGAGTGGTTCGGTATTCACAAATCAATCAATGTGATATACCACATGAAAAAAGAAAGAATAGGAACCATATGATCCTCTCAATACATGCAGAAAAAACTTTTGACAAAGTACAGCATCCATTCTTGATACAAACTCTCAACAAAGTAGTGATAAAGGCCATATACAAAAGACCTACAGCTAGCATCACCCTCAATGGGGAAAAACAGAGTTTTTCCTCTACAGTCAGGAACAAGACAGGGATGTCCACTCTCAGCACTGTTATTTAATATAATACTGGAAGTCATAGCCTCAGCAATCAGACAACAAAAAGAAATACAAGGGATCCAAATTGGCAAGGAAGAAATAAAACTTTCAGTATTCAAAGATGATATGATACTCTATATAGAAAACCCAAGACTCCACCAAAAAATTGTTAGAACTGATACACAAATTCAGCAAAGTCACAGGATATAAAATCAATGTACAGAAATCTGTTGCATTTCTATACACTAATAATAAGGCAGCAGAAAGAGAAGTCAAGAAACTGATCCCATTTACAATTGCACCAAAAACCATAAGATACCTAGGAATAAACCTAACCAAAGAGGCAAAAGATCTGTACTCTGAAAACTCTAGAACATGTAGGAAAGGAATTGAGGAGGGCACAAAGAAATGGAAATACAAACCATGCTCATGGATTGGAAGGAAAACATGGTTAAAATGTCTATACTACACAAAGCAATCTACACATATAATGCAATCCTAATCAAAATACCACCAGCATTTTTCACAGAGCTAGAGAAAACAATTTTAAAATTGTTACAGAACCACAAAAGACCCCCAAATAGCCCAAGCAATCCTGGAAAAGTAAAGGAAAGCTGGAGGCATCACAATTCCAGACTTTAAGCTATATTTTAAAGCTATAGTCATCAACACAGGGTCGTCTTGGCACAAAAATAGACACATAGATCAATGGTGATCTCATCTTTGACGAAGCAGGAAAGAATATCCAATGGAAAAAAAACAGTCTCTTCAACAAATGGTGTTGGGAAAACTGGACAGCAGCATGCAGAAGAATTAAACTGGCTCCCTTTTGTACACCATACATAAAAATAAATTCAAAATGGATGAAATACCTACATATGAGACAGGAAACCATCAAAATCCTAGAGGAGAAAAAACATAGTCAGCAACTTCTTACTAGACCCATCGCTGGAAACCATCTTTATTCCTTCATCAGTTGATGGACATTTGGGCTCTTTCCATAGGTTGGCTATTGTTGAAAACATTGGGGTGCATGTATCCCTTCAAATCTGTATTTTTGTATTCTTTGGGTAAATACCTCCTAGTGCAATTTCTGGATCATAGGATAGTTCCACTTTTAACTTTTTGAGGAGCCTCCATACTGTTTTCCACAGTGGTTGCACTGTGCACACTTGCACAGTGCAAGAGGGTTCCCATTTCTCCACATCCTCACTTGTTTCTTATGCTGTTAATTTTAGCCATTCTAACAGGTGTGAAGTGATATCTCATCGTGGTTTTGATTTGTATTTTCCTGATTATGAATAATGTTGAGTATCTTTTCATGTGTTTGTTGGCCATCTGGATGTCTTCTTTGGAAATATATCTGTTTAGGTCCTCTGTCCATTTTTAATCATATTGTTTGGTTGTTTGGGTTTGGTTTGGTTTTTTTGGTTTGAGTTATATAAATTATTTATATATTTTGGATATTAACCCCTTACAGATATATCATTTGCAAATATTTTTCCCATTCAGTAAGTTGCTTTTTTGTTGTGTTGATGGTTTCCTTTGCTTTGCAAAAGCTTTTTAAAGCTTTTTATTTTGATGTAGTCCCAATAGTTTATTTTTGCTTTTATTTCTCTTGCCTTAGGAGACATATCTAGAAAAATGTTGCTATGGCTGATGTCAGAGAAATTACTACCTGTGTTTTATTTTCTTTTCTTTTTTTTAAAGATTTTTAAAAGGGGTGCTTCAGTGGCTCAGTCAGTTAAGTGTCTGACTCTTGATTTCAGCTCAGGTCCTGATCTCACAGTCGATGGGTTTGAACCCCGTGTTGGGCTCCGTGCTGACAGTGCAGAGTCTGCTTGGACTTCTCTCTCTCCCTCTCTCTCTGCCCCTCCCCCGTTCTCTCTCTCAAAATGATAAAATATTTTTTTAATCTTTAAAGATTAAAAATAATTTTTTAAGTAATCTCTACACTCAATGTGGGGCTCAAACTCACAACCCCAAGATCAAGAGTCACGTGCTTTACTAACTGAGCCAGACAAGCATCCCCTTCCTGTGTTTTCTTCTAGGATTTCTATGGTTTCAGGTCTTACATTTAGGCCTTCATTTTGAGCTTATTTTTGTGTGTGGTATTAAAAAGTGGCTGAGTTTCATTCTTCTACATATAGCCATCCAGTTTTCCCAGCACCATGTAGTAAAGAGACTATCTTTTCCCCAAAACAGAAACAGGTTTTATTAGCCTGACATAATTTCGTGGTTTGAGGTATCAGGCATTTTGGATATTTGTTGACACTTCTCTCCCTAGGACAGTGCATAGAAAGGCACTACCCATGTTTACCTAGTTCACCCTGCTTTCTTCAATGGCTCCATTACTGACCAATTCTTGTTACTGATTGACACTTGGGTTTCCAGAAAGCTTTTGAAGACAATTCCCTACCTCAAAGCCATAAAGCTCTCCCATGTGACATGTTTCAATCCAGAAAGGTTGAATAGGCCACTGCAGTTTTTAAAAACAGTCTGCAAGTGAAGTAATGCTAACAAAATTAAAATTTGGCTGGCTCTTATTATAAAGCCAATTGTAGTACTACAATTCTGGCACACTGATTTTCATTTGGGGTTTTACGTCCATGACCGAGGATTGGGGAAAATTTCACAGCTGTCTGTCTGAACCGTCTTTAATCTTCCAAATGAACCACAAATTAATAAATCATTCTGTTAGTGATGTATTCACCTTGACATCTCCCCAACTTACTCCTAATTGACTATGCAGTTTCAAGATAAATTGCATGGTACTGAATAAAATATAAGCACAAGCATGTAAATAAATATCACCATAGATCACCATTCTTGTCAAACTTAGCCTGTCTACATTTCCCAATGCATTTACTGCTCTACAGATTACTGGAACAGAGTAGCAGCTTTCAATAGGCTGAAACAATCACCTGATAGGGTGGGATAGGGTAGGAATGGCAGTATCTTGCAACTTTCTACATCCTAACTGGAAGGGGAAGTCCTTTCATATTTACTTAAAATCCTTGATTGGCTTATTAGTATTTCTGCTACAATTGGTACATGATTTCCAGCATAAATTGTTGTTTTTCTTTTGAGGTATCTGTACTCTGCAGATATCTGGTTATTTTGGCCTATGAACCCATATTCCCATAGAAGTACTGGCTACTTGGCCTCATATCTGTAAGTAATGACTGAAGGCCAGCCCCTAATCTGGGTCAACTCCAGAGTTCAAGGGAAGCAGCAAGAGGGAATACTCCCTATATGCAAGTTATTACGCAAGGTTCTCACTATATTATATGCTGGTGATAGGATGGCAAAAGAGTCACCTATTCACTCTTATCCTACTGAGCAAATTCTCAGACTAGGGGTACACCTTTGAACCCTTAGAGTAGTGGTACTTGGAGAAGGCAGTCACTATGCAGGGAGCAGGGTGAGTGCTTAAGGTTAGACAGTGCACCTTGTCTCAGCCACTCAGCACCCCAAGAACACCTGGTCTCTGCTTAAACTACTTCCACAGTCCCCCACAACCATGATTTTGTCTCACTTGATTATGCCCCTCAAGAGAAGTCCTCCATTTGCTATTTCTAGGAGCTCTGAAAATGTTCCAGTCTGCAGCTATTTCTTAAACTAATTTCTTAGTTTGGGGCTATCAGACCACAGAATATAAATTCAGACTGAAAACTACCCTGAGGAAAGGCCATGATTTATTCCCATGGATATATTTGTAGGTATATATGTGTGTGCGTAGGTGGAGTGGGGGAGGGTATGTGTATTCTCCACCCCCATCCCCCACTCAAACTTCATACCAGGGTAGACAAGCTTCTTTGTTTTCTACCTCAGCTGATGGATGGCTTTGCTTTCTATTCCACTGTGGCCCTCTCAGGGTCCCAAGTTTATACAAGGTTCTTAGTTCCAGTTCCCCATTTTATCTGCTCCCAGACCCTTTTCTCTGGACCTAGAAAGTTGTTAAAACCAACTTGGTTGCAAAGATAGGCATTCTCTCTTGCTCTTCTTGGGGAAACAGTGTCAGCAGCTGCTGACCATGTGGAACTATAGGTATAGCTCTGATTTTGGCCTTGAGGTATTTTCCTTACTATCCTAACTATGCATTTAAAATGATACTTGTCTTCTACGGGTGCTTGCTGGCTCAGTCAGTTAAGTGTCCAACTCTTGGTTTTGGCTCAGGTCATGATCTCATAGTTCATGAGACTGAGCCCCGTGTCAAGCTCCACACTGCACTTAGTATTCTCTCTCCCACTCTCTGCCCCTCCCTTGCTCTTGCTCTCTCTCTCTCTTTCAGAAGAAATAAATCACGTTAAAAAATAAAAATGGTTTAAAAATGATACTTGCCTTCTAAAAAAATAAACTTTAAAATAGGGGGGCACAGGGCACGTGAGTGGCTCAGTTGGCTAAGCATCCAGCTTTGGCTCAGGTCATGATCTCACAGTTTGTGAGTTCAAGCCCTATGTCAGGCTGTCAGGCTCTGCCTGCTTAGGATTCTCTCTCCCTCTCTCTCTCTCTCTGCCCTTTCCCCATTTGAGTTCGTTCTCTCTCTCTCTCTCTCAAAATAAATAAACTTTAAAAAATAAAATAAAATAAAGAGGTGGGGGCCTGGCTGGCTCAGCCAGAAGAGCATGTGATTCTTGATCTTGGAGTTGTGAGTTCGAGCCCCACGTTGGGTGTGGTAGAGATTACTGAAAAAATAAACTTTTTAAAAATGTTTGTTTATTTATTTATTTTGAGAAAGAGAAAGAGAGGGAGAGAGAGAACCCCACATAGGTTCTGCGCTGTCAGTGCAGAGCCTGATGTAGGACTCGATCTCATGAATTGTGAGATCATGACCTGAGCAGAAATCAAGAGTTGGACGCTTAACCAACTGAGCCTCCCAGGTGCCCCCCCAAAGTAAATAAACTTAAAAAAAAGATGCTTGCCTTATTTTATCCAGCACTCCTAGGTGTTCTATAGTGGAAGGGCTTTCAGATTATCCAAACTTCCACGTGGGCCAAATGGGAGGTCCTAAAAAACATATAAACATGAACATGTCCATCCTCCAGCCTCAGAAAGTCCCAGCCTTGCATCCAGCCAGGGGCCAGGACCAGGGATATTTTGTTTTTTGGTTTTTTGTTTGTTTGCTTTTTAAATTTTTTTAATGTTTATTTATTTTTGAAAAAGAGAGACAGAGTGTGAGTGAGGCAAGGGCAGAGACAGACTGAATCTGAAGCAGACTCCAGGCTCTGAGCTGTCAGCACAGAGCCCAATGCGGAGCTCGAACTTGGGAATGGTGAGATCATGACCTGAGCCGAAGTCAGACATTTAACTGAATGAGCCACCCAAACAGCCCAGGACCAGGGGTATTTTGAAGATGCACCACCGTCCAAGTGAGTCTGATAGGTGTCTCCCTTAAAAACCACTGGAACAGAAAATAACAAGCCTGTATCATTATAGCATGTAAGGAGACTATTAATATTTTGCTGGAAAATAATCTCTGCCTATTTTTCAAAGGAAATGAAACCTTTATTGCATCTACAAAAATAAAATGTTTTTGCTACAGATGATTGCCTTTGTAGGTTAGTTCTTTTTATAACTAATTGGATGCAGAAGAGTTTGTTGGTATTATATATTATTATATAGTGGACAATTCCACTTTCGGAAAGGATAATAAAAAATAGATATTTGCATCATGTTTCCTGCATGAAAACTTTCCTTGGTCAACATTTTGCTGAGCTCTGAAAACAGTTTAAAATTTTTGCGTCATTTGCTTTGGCCTGTCAGTATACTGAAAACCAGTATCAGAGATTTTGACCTTTGGCAGTTTTGTAGCTGAATAGATGATAATTCAGCAATTTTTAATTGTGTCACTGATAAGATAACTGAATGAGTAAATGAAAAAATTCCAGTGTCAAGTAAAGCTATCTAGTTTGCAGTTCTCACCAAAACCCATTAAATCCAAATGGATTAAATGTCCATTATGAATACTGTATATATACTGTACAGAATTTGTCCAGAACATACAAGCTAAATTTTTCAAGTCACCTATTAGAATTAGAATTACTGTTGACACATTTGCTTTGTGTAAAGGTGATAAAAATAGAAAGTTTTAAAATTAGCTTTCTGCAAATTTCTTAGTTATCAAAATATATTAGAAAATAAATGGAGGGGCACCTGGTTGGCTCAGTTGGTAGACCATGTGGCTCTTGATCTTGGGGTTGTGAGTTTCAGCTCTTCCTTGGGTATAGAGATTACTTTAAAAAAAAAGAAAACCTTTGGGTGCCTGGGTGACCCACTCAGTTAAGCATCTGACTTCAGCTCAGGTCATGACCTCATGGTTTGTGGGTTTGAGCCCCATGTCAGGTTCTGTGCTGACAGCTCAGAGCCTGGAGCCTGCTTTGCATTCTGTGTCTCCCTCGCTCTCTGCCCCTCCCCCACTCATGCTCTGTCTCTGTCTCTCTCAAAAATAAACACTAAAACTTAATAAAATAAAAATTATTTTAAAAAGAGAAATAAAAAAGAATTTTCTTCTCAGTTATTTTGACAACCCTCAAAATATCTAAGTGTCTCCTTGTCCAACTTGAACCAATCAAAAGTCCATATTCTATATAACATGATAGGTTTTTTTTTTAGATTTTATTTTTAAGTAATCTCTCTACCCAACGTGGGGCTCAAACTCACAACACCAAGATCAAGAGTCACACACTCTTCCGACTGAGTCAGCCAGGTACCCCCTAAATAGTTTTATATGAGGTATCTCATTTGTTCCTTGCAAGAACCTCCTGCTCATACTATCCACATTTTACAAATGAGAAATGAAGTCATGTGCAAGATTGCTTAATTGATAGGTGGTACAGTATTGATTTGAACCCTAGAGCTTGTATGTTTAAGAAAACGGCAGTGGCTCTCAAATTAAAAAAAAAAAAAACTAAACTAACAAGCATCCACATAGAAGCAACATCTCATGTCCTCGAACCTCTGTCAGGTTCAGCCTACTCACCTCCACTCCAGCCTCCACTATGTCCATCAGGGTGTCGAAGTCTGATAAGGAAACCACCTTCAGCCCCCAGGGCCTTCAGCAGCTGCTCACACAGGAGTGTGCCTGGTGCCTACATCAACTCTCCAGCCTTCTCCTGTATGAGCAGCAACAGCAGCTTCTGGGGTGGCCTTGGTGCCAGCATGAGTATGGTCGGGGGCTACAGCAGGGCCAGGGGTATGGGGTACATCATGCCTGTCTCAGTGAACCAGAGCTTACTGAGCCTCCTTAAGCTGAAGTTAGGCCCCAATATCCAGGCTGTGAGCACCCAGGAGAAGGAACAGATCAAGACCCTCAACAAGTTTGCCTCCTTCATCAACAAGGTGCGGCACCTGGAGCAGCAGAATAAAATTCTGGAGACCAAGTGGAGCCTCCTGCAGCAGCAGAAAACAGCTCAGAGCAACACAGACATGTTCGAGAGCTGCATCAACAACCCTGGGCAGCAACCAAACACATTGGGCCAGGAGAAGCTGAAGCTGGAGGTGGAGCCTGGCAACATGCAGGGACTAGTGGAGGACTTCAAGAAAAAGTACAAGGAGATCAAAGAGTGTGCAGACATGGAGAATGAATTTGTCCTAATGAAGAAGGATGCAGACAAAGCTTACATGAATAAGGTAGAGCTGGAGTCTCACCTGGAAGGGTTAGCCAACAAGATCAGCTTCTTAAGGCAGGTATATGAAGAGGAGATCTGTGAACTACACTTTCAGATCTCAGACATGTCCATGGTCCTGTCCACAGACAACAGCTGCTCCCTGAAACGGAAAGCATTATCACCAAGGTCAAGGTTCAGTACGAGGACATCGCCAGCCGCAGCCCGGCTGAGGCCTAGACCACATATCAGATCAAGTACGAGGAGCTGCAGATACTGGCTGGGAAGCACAGGGGTGACTGCCATCACACAAAGATGGAGATTTCCAAGATGAACCAGAACAGTCAACTCCAGGCTGAGACTGGGGGCCTCAAAGGCCAGAGGGCTTCCCTGGAGGCTGCCGCTGCTGATGCAGAGCAGCATGGGGAGCTGGCTGTTAAGGACACTAATGCCAAGCTGGAGGCTGCCCTGCAGTGAGCCCAGAAGGATATGGTGTGGCAGCTGCGGGAGTACCAGGAGATCATGAACATTAAGTGAGCCCTGGTCATTGAGATTGCCACCTATATTGCAAGCTGTTGGAGAGCTAGGAGAGCCAGCTGGAGTGTGGGATGCAGAACATGATTACTCATGTGGGCTGAGCTCAGCCTACGGAGGTCTCTGGAACCCTGGCCTCACCTACAGCCTGGGCTCTCTCCAAGCCAGCTTCAGCTGTGGCAGGGCTCCAGTTTCTTCATCTGAGTCAGCTCCTCCAAGGCCGTGGTTGTGAAGACCAAGACTCATGATGGGAAGCTGATGTCCAAATTATCTGATATCCTGTCTGAATGAACACTGTGGTCCCTCCCTGCCTCCCCACTCCTGAGGCCACCATAGAGCCTTTGGGGGAAGAGGCTGTGCAGGGGAGCATAGGAACAGGAGATCCACCTAAGGCTCACCCTGGCCCTCAGCCTACCCTTGGGGGTAGTCTGCCACTCTGGGTACACCCTCTTGCCCATGCCCCCAACTAAAAGCCAATTCAAGTGTCTTTTCCCAAAGCCTCAGATGGCTCTTCCAACCCCCATAAAAATTTTTAAATAAATACATAAAATAAAAACCTAAAAAGCAAAAACACACAAACTGTTAATGAACTTAAAGAACAACCTAAGATCACAATGTTTAACATCAAGTTTCATTGGCTTGACCCTTCCAAATATATCCTAAATCCAACAACCTCTCACCTCCACTGCCTCTCACTGGGACCTTGCAGTCAGGTACCTCAGTGGTTCACATGGCACAGCATGGTCTTGGGATCCGCAGTATGAGCATCACCTTGGAACTGGTTAGATGCAGATTGTCCACCCCCTCGGCCACCCCAGACCTGATTACTCAGAAACTCTGGGGGATGTGAGTGGTGAGCTGCATTTTAACAATCCCACCAGAGGCCTCTAGTACATATTCAAGTTTAACAACAACTGGCCTAACAGAAAGGATGGAGTACTCTGTTCTTCCGACAGTTTTGTCAACTTTAGCCAGTCTGTACTGAACCATCCATCTCTTAAGAGCCACTCGTCTATCTTTACCAAATGAAATTTTACCCTCAAGACCACAGTGATCTTCTTCATTTCTTCTCAAGTATGTTTTTACTTCAACAGCTGGACTGGATCTGCACAAATCCAAAACCTCAGGTCTTCTGTGACCCTGATCATTTCCAAGGCTTCATGCACCAGTCTATGCACAGAATTCTTTTTTCTTAAGTTTATCTACTTACTTTGGGGGGGGGGCAGAGAGAAAGGGAGAGAATCTGAAGCAGGCTCCACTCTGTCAGCACAGAGCCCAACATGGGGCTCGATCTCATGAACCGTGAGATCATGACATGGGCCAAAATCAAGAGTCCGATACTTAACCGACTGAGCCACCCAGGTGCCCCTGCACAGAATTCTTTATACTGAAATAGAGTTTAACAACAAAAATAGTTAAGAAGGACTTCTATTCTCTGCTGGTGCCCCTCAGTAAATATTAAAGGTGACTACAATTAAAGAACCGAAAATTTCAACTCCTTGTATGTTAATATCCCAACACAGCTGGAAGAAATGGTTTTTGTTTTTGTTTTTGTTTTTGTTTTTCAGAGACAGAGAGAGAGCGCGCGAGCAGGGGAGGGTCAGAGAGAGAGGGAGGCACAGAATCTGAAGACAGGTTCCAGGCTCTGAGCTAACTGTCAGCACAGTGCCTGATGCAGGGCCTGAACCCACAAACCTGAGCTGAAGTCGGACACTTAACTGACTGAGTCACCCAGGCACCCCTGGAAGAAATGTTTGAAATATCAAGTCCAGGCAAGGATATGGAGCAACTGGAGCTGTCTCACATTGCTGTTAGGAATGTACACTGGTACATCCACTTTGGAAAAATATTTCACAACAAATACTAAAGATAGAGATATTTTTTATCTAAAGATGGGTCATATTCTATGACCCAGTAATTTCATACCTGGACATATACCCAACACAAACATATATACACATACATATACATAAAGAATGTTCATAGCATTTATAATAGACAAACACTGGAAACACTCAAATGTCTGCCAAGTATATAACAGGTAAATAATTTGTGGAATACTGCAAATAACCTGATTTTAATTTAAAAAATAACCTGCTTTTGCCACTTACAACAATATTGATGTCTTAAAGGGTAATGTTGAGCTAAAGAAAGCAAACACAAAAGAGTATATAGGATTCCATTTTTATGAAGTTAAGAAAAAGACAAAAACTAATGTGTGGTGACAGAAGAAACTTAGAAGAGTGATTACTTCCTAGGGAGTGGACTGGGCAGGGGCTGAGGAAAACATGTGGGATGCTGGTCTGTTCGTTATCCTGAGCTTCATGGTAGTAGACATATGGAAAAAGCCGTCAAGCTCCATGCTTGAGATTTGTGCACTTGACTATACATGATGAACATCTCAAAATAAAGGAAAAACATGAAATTAATGAAGAATAGTAAAGGGGATCTGAATCATAAGTACAGCAATAGCCCCAAGAGTCAGCTTTCCTCTGCTCTCCAGTTCACTAACCAGACCCCCAAACTCTCTCTCTGACATCCAGGACATCCAGCACATAGTTTTTTCTTTCTCTCTCCCTTCTTTCAACCTTAATCCCAGGTTTGACTTGGCTTTTCACTAAATCTTTTCCTCTTGCTCACCACCTTTCAGATCCATCTCTTTGTATGTCTATCTTGCTCTGCCAATTCTGCATCCTGAAAGATCTCAAATAGGATAGCAAAGACAAAATCCTCTTTGCTAGAGAGCTATGGGGAGAGAAGTAGAGAATGCTCAGCCAATCGTCTATCCTATCTTCTCACACACTCTGAGTTATGAAGTTAAACTTTCCTAGGGAAAAGGCACCACTGAGTAATTATTACTCTTTAATGATAGTGGATACCCATACAAACAACAGACTCTTCACTTAAAATGCAGTAAGCTTTGACCTTGCTCTTAGCAGTATCTACTAGCCTATAGCACGAATTCCATGCAGCATGTTTTTTTGCTGAAGATTATAAAGGTGAAACTGGGAAACAGCAGGGCTTCTGGAGAATGGCAGAAAAGCTAAATTGCAATTTCCTAAAATATGAATATTGGCAGCACACGTCAACTTTAAAAGGAACTGGTTAAGGGCACAGAGCACAGAAATAATCAATAGCACTTCCCTGGTGTGAGTCGCCAATGTTAAATTTATAGTCTCTGACCATTTTTTTCTCAACCTAGGATCTGAGAATTCCTGAGGTTCAGCAGACACATTCTCAAAGATCTGCAGTAACTTATCCCTTTAGAAAAGGCCCATAGGAGGCTACTAGGGGCTGGGAGGAGTGGGGAATAAGAAACTATTATTTAATGGTTTCATAGTTTCTATTTGGGATGATGAAAAAGTTCTAGAAATAGTGATGATGGTTATATACCATTGTGACTATGCTTAAGGCCACTTAATTCTACACTTTAAAATCGTTGAAACAGGACACCTCAGTGACTCAGTCAGTTAAGCGGCCAACTCTTATTTTTAGCTCAGGTCATGGTCTCACAGTTTGTTAGTTTGAGTCCCACATCGAGCTCTGCATTGACAGTGTGGTGCTTGCTTAGATGCGCTCTCTCTCTCTCTCTCTCTCTCTCTCTCTCTCTCTCTCTCAATAACTAAAATATTCAAAAGAGAATTTAAAATTGTTGAAACTAATTTTTATGTTATGTATATTTTACCACAGTTTTTAAAAAGACAGGTCTGTATGGACTTCCAATTCCAGTAATATGGCATAATTGCTATCCTGAAAAATTTCCTAGGACAAAAGTACATAAAATATTAGAAAAGTATTTTAAATATTTTGTAAATGCATGATTAAAGTAGCGGAAAGTAAGGGAAATCCTCAGAGGTTTAAAAAAGTTTTAAGATGAGGGGTGCCTGGCTTGCTCAGTCAGAAGAGCACGCAACTCTGGATCTAGGTGTCATGAGTTCAAGCCCCACATTGGGCATAGAGATTACTTAAAAATAAAATCTTAAAAAAAAATTCAGGATGAGAAAATGTGAATTCAGTGAGGGGGCTAAGCTCTAAAACTGGTGGCTGCCCTGCTGTCATATGCTGACCTATTTTAATGGGCCTTCAGTAGGGACAGAAGATAATGCCCAGAGATGTGGAAACTAGACCTCAGTGACTGAACTAGACATGACCAATCATCCCCAGTATTACCTTAAAGAAGAAACTTGTCCCTCTTGGTCTTCACTATAGATGGAGGAGAAACAAGAGAATCTCTTGTGAATTTTTTTCTTAAATTTGTTTTTAATGTTTATTCTCAAGAGAGAGAGAGCAACAGAGCATGAAATGGGAGGGGTGCAGAGAGGGAGACACAGAATCTGAAGCAGGTTTCAGGCTCTGAGCTGTCAGCACAGAGCCCGACATGGAGCTGAAACTCATGAATGATGAGATCATGATCTGATCCAAAGTTGGATGCTTAACCAACTGAGCCACCCAGGCGCCCCTCTCATGACATTTTCTGATTACAAATTGGCCTCCAGCAGCTTTGGAGCCTATAAGTTTTGATAATTCCTGTTGCTCCTAGATTACACTTCTTGTCCACCATCTTGTTTTTAAATGTGAAAAATCATAATAGATAAAATTTTTAGGCACAACTTCTCTAATTCATTCACCTGTTGTTCATATGACATATTTTCCAGATCCCACCAACAGTCTTCCTTTGGGTACTTTCTGGTTTGTTCCATTATCCTCTTAAGGAATCATGGCCAAAATTAGAAATAATAACACAGATTTGGCTCAACCTGTACAGAGTAGAATAGGACTATTACTGCTTGTGATTGGTGTAATATTTATTTACTACTGGATAACAGACAACTCTAAAACTTAGTGGCCTGAAACGACACTTATGATCTCACGGTTTCTGTGGGTCAGGAATCTGTGTACAGCTCAACTGGGTCCTCTGGCTCAGCGTTTCTCACAAGGTGGCAGTCAAGTCATCAGCCAGATGGCAGTCATCTCAAGGCTCAGTGGCGGAAGAATCTGCTTCCAAACTCATGTGCTTGTGTAGTGTATTCAGTTTCTTTGGGCTATTGGTCTAAAGGCCTCAGTTCCTCCCTAGCTGTTGGCCAGAAACTGCCCTCAATTCCTTGTCTCTCAATAGGACAGCTTGTAACACAGTAGCTTGCCTCATTACAGTAAGCAAATGAGAAGAGCCAGAGAGAGAGAGAGAGAGAGAGAGAATATAAGGAAATGGAAATCAAGGTCTTTTATAACCTAATCATGGAAATACTGCCCCCTCATTTTTGCACTATTCTATGTCAGAAGCACATCGCTAGGCCTAGCCCCCACACAAAGGGAGTGGATTACACCAGGCCTGATTACTGAGAGGCAATGATCATTGGGAGCCATTTCAGAAGCAGCCTACCACAACTGGACACCACACATCCAATACATCTAAATGGGACCTTAACAAGCTGTACATTAATGATTTGGATTTAACTAAACCATCAGGTTAATGGGGCTCTTAGGTACTTGGCAAAAGTAAATGTCAATCCCCTCTGGAGGAACTTACCTTAAGCTTAGGCATTAATTACTTCCACCAGATAGGATTCCAACAAACAAAAGTTTTCAATTTAAAAAAATGAAAAAACACACGCTACCATGAGCAATAATTGGCAGATACAAAGGATCAGAACTGTTGACATTATAGATACTGAAATCATCAGATACACAATATATAACAAGCATATTTAATATGTAGAATTGAAAATATGGCTAAGGAAGAGAAAGTAAAAAAAAAAGCAAACCAGATTTGAAACAAAAACAAATATAATTTCTAGAAATTAAAAATAAAATAATTAAAATTGGAAAATCAATAGACTGGTCAGAACAACAGATTAAACACAATTGAAATAAGAAATCATGGGGGCGCCTGGGTGGCTCAGTCGGTTAAGCCTCCGACGTTGGCTCAGGTCAGATCTCACGTTCGTGGGTTCGAGCCCCACATCGGACTCTGTGCTGACAGCTAGCTCAGAGCCTGGAGCCTGCTTCCGGTTCTGCGTCTACTTCTCTCTCTGCCCCTCCCCCTCTCATGCTCTGTCTATGTATCAAAAATAAATAAAACATTAAAAAAAAAAAGAAATCATGAACTGAGGGGCATCCGGTTGGCTGAGTCAGTTGAGTGTCCAACTCTTGACTTCAGCTCAGGTCATGATCTCATGGTTCATGGGTTCCAGCCCCATGTCAGGCTCTAGGCTGACAGCATGGAACCTGCTTGGGATTCTCTCTCCCCCCCTCTCTCTGCCTCTCCCCTGCTGAAGTACATTCTCTCTCTCAAAATAAATAAATAAATAAATAAATAAATAAATAAATAAATATACAAACTTTAAAAAATAATGAACTGAAAGATGAATTTCAAGAAACTACTTAGAATTCAGGAAGATAAAGACATGGGAAATATTAAAGAGAGGGGAAAAGACATGGAGGATAAAGAAGCAATTATATTTAATCGAGCTTTCAAAATGAGGAGGGCAAAAACAAGAGAAAAATAACATTCAAAGTAAGAATGGCTAAGAATTTGCCATGTTTGATAAAGATGACAAATCCTAAAATTCAATAAGCTGAATAGTGCTGGATACCTACCTAGCTTTCAGCATTCATCCTTCTATCCCTGGCAAGGTAGCACTGGGTTTGGGTGTTTGTAAAATGCTTTTCCAGGCTCCTTTAGCAGGTGGCTTCCTCCTGGATTCCACCAGTAAGAGGCACTGGTACCTAATCATACATAGGAAAAGGATAATAGCAGAAGTTCTTTTCTCATACTTGCTCACTTCCTTTTTCTCCTTCTGGCCACAGGTCCTTAGTTAGCCACATCTCCTCCAACCATCCAGCCCAACTATTTATGGGATGGTAGCCCCCTCCGCTACCACCCCCCCCCAAGGTTCTGGTAGCATAATATCCTCCCTTTGGTGCCTTGAACCCTAGGGATATGGTAGCTACTTTATGCTTTCTAATCTCCCAGCTACCTCGCCTTTGTTCCTCTTTCAACTTTCCAATACGTGTGTAGCCAGCTCCCTTATAAAACCCTTTCTGTTTTGAAGTACCTAGCACGGTTTCTATTTTCCTGCCTGGACTCTGACCCATATGCCAACATATTGTAAGCAAGTTAAATAAAAAAGAAATGCACATCTAGACACACCAACGTGGGACACTAGAAGGAAGACAGATTACCTAAAACAAGAGACAGTTAAACTGACACCAGACTTCTCAACAGCAACAATGGAAACCAGAAAATAAATAACATTCTCAAAATGTTGAGTTAAAACAACTGTCAAACTAGAATTATATGCCCTATGAAACTACCATCTAAAATAAGAGGGAAATCAAGATATTTTTAGATAAGCAGTAAGAGATTAATTTTAGAGCCTGCTGCATTAAATAATAGGGATGCACTGAAGTTTATTTAAACTTTGGAACTTGGGATTTGGAATTTTGTTTCCCCCTAGCTTGTCTTTAGAAATCCAATGGCTGAAGCAGAGCAAAAGATAATACTTCAGAATATGCTTCTTCAGCATATTGATTATTTTAAACTAGTTTTTTTTAAGAAGCAGCAGATACAGGAGACACTCTGAAAATGAACAGAAACAGTTACAAGGCAAATCTCCATTTGTAGGGTTGTCTCCCTCTCTGTACCAGGAAGAGGAGGATGATTCTGTCTCTAAAAACTCTTATCATTGCGGAAGGCAACAACTTAAATCTGCTTTACAACCTTATCCTTGTTTATTGTGCTTTTCCTGGTAACCTCCCATAACTGGCTCCCCCTACCAACATCTTTTGTCTTTAGCTGAAGATGATATTTAAAATGGTAGCCTGGTTCAGGTGTAGACTAGCCAAGGCTGACAGCATCATTTCAAAGAACCTCTGACTGGAGATGATCATGGATGTGAGATGTTTGTCATAAATAAATAACAGAAATAGTGAAAAATAAAAATAAATAATAAAGTGGCAGCCTGGGCCATTTCAAGGAGCTACTCACTTTTCCTGGGTCTTTCCCAGGTATATAGGAGGTATACATATTATGAAGCTTCTGTTTGCTTTTCTTCAGTTAATCTTTTATTATGGGTGGGGTAGGGTCTTAGCCAAGCACCTATATGGCCAAATACCTACTTCAACATCATTTCTGGAATCTCTAAAAATTTGCACAACCAGTGATCATATGATGGGGTTTGTATCATCATATATAATTAGAGAAACAATGTCAATAATATGGATAAGATGTGTCACTGGAATGTATTGAATATATTTTATGTATCTGTTGGCTATCTGTATGCCCTCTTTGGAGAAGTGTCTGTTCATGTCTTCTGCCCATTTCTTCATTGGATTATTCGTTTTTCAGGTGTGGAGTTTGGTGAGTTCCTTGTAGATTTTGGATACTAGCCCTTTATCCAATATGTCATTTGCAACTATCTTTTCCCATTTCATCAGTTGCCTATTAGTTTTCTTGATTGTTTCCTTTGCTGTGCAGAAGCTTTTTATCTTGACGAGGTCCCAATAGTTCATTTTGGTTCTTGATTCCTTGCCTTTGGGGATGTGTCGAGGAGGAAATTGCTGCTGTTGAGGTCAAGGAGGCTGTTTCCTACTTTCTCCTCAAGGGTTTTGATGGTTTCCTGTCTCACATTAAGGTCCTTCATGCATTTTGAGTTTATTTTTGTGTATAGTGTAAGAGAGTAGTCTAGTTTCATTCTTCTGCAGGTTGCTGTCCAGTTCTCCCAGCACCACCTGCTAAAGAGGCTGTCTTTTTTCCATTGGACACTCTTTCCTGCTTTGTCAAAGATTAATTGGCCATTTGTAGCAAAGTGGATGGACCTCGAGGGTGTCACACTAAGCAAAATAAGTCAGGTAGAGAAGGACAGATACTATATGTTTGCACTCATAGGTCTAACAGGAGAAACCTAACAGAAGACCATAGAGAGGGGAAGGGGGAAAGAGAGTTGGGGAGAGAGAGGGACGCAAATCACGAGAGTCTACTGAATACTGAAAACGAACCCCACCCCCAGGGCTGAAGGGGAAGGGAGTAAGGGAGTGGTGGTCATGGAGGAGGGCACTTGTGGGGAAGAGCACTGGGTGTTATATGGAAACCAATCTGACAAACTATTTAAAAAAAAAGAAAATGTTTTAATATTCACTTTATTTTTTATTTATTTTCTTTACTTTTTTTAACATTTGTTTATTTTTGGGAGACTGAATATGAGCAGGGGAGGGGCAGGGAGAGAGGGACACAGAATCTGAAGCAGGCTCCAGGCCAGGCTCTGAGCTGTCAAGCCTATCTCAGGGCCTGAACCCATGAACTATAAGATCATGACCTGAATCAAAGCCCGACACTTAATCGACTGAGCCACCCAGGTGCCCCAATATTCACTTTCAAACATACACAGATTCTAAAATAACTTGAGGTGAAAAGATATTTTATGTGCTAAGGTTAAATCCATCACTTAATTAACAAATGTATACCCATTACTGAAGAGTAAAATGCTGTGATAATTATAATTTTTAAAGCTATTAAGCTTTTGCTAGGTTATGCTATAGCAACAAACTCTAAAATAAAGAACTGTATGTCAGTTTTTCTTCTTCACTTCCACTTTGGTTATCAGCCTTACAAGAAAAAGTGTCACTAAGGAATTCTTCACATCTGGCAAGGGTAAATTAATGGCAGACAGTCAATTTGCCACTTCAAAATTTCACAAGCAGAAAAAACTCCACAGTCCTGTTCAACAACATCCTTGATAAATCATCTTCAATTTATATATAAAAAAGAATATAAAGTATAAGAAGAATAAAGAAAGTATTAAAGCAAAACAAGATCTCAATACCACATTTTATTACCACTTATCAAATTTCAAAACAATAGACTTCTTAAAAAAGCTTTAAGAAGAGTACTCCTTATAGTTCTATGCTTATAGAAGCTAAAAGTTAAAGAAAAATCTTATTGATAATATACTATAGACCATAGGTCAGCATGCTTTTTCTTTTAAGGACCAGATAACATTTTAGGCTTTGCAGGTCATTAGCTGTCTGTCACAACCATTCAACTCTGTTGTGGAGCAAAACTGCCGGGGATAATATGCACACAGAGGAGGATGGCTGTGTTCCAATAAAACTTTATTTACAAAACAAGCAGTGGGCTAGATTTGAATGTCAGGCCATAATTTGACATCTCATACTAGATACTACAAACTATTTTCATTAGTTGAAGATGAAGAGTTATATTGTATTTGCTGAAGCTATAAATGCTAGAATTTAAGTTCCTTCTAAAAAAAAATGTGTTCTCAAAAAATTCCTTAAATAGTATTCTGCTGTATATGGAAAGGCCATGATTTGTTACATGTGCTACTTTATCTAGGTTATCAGACATTTGGATATGCAGAAACAACTACAGGTCATATTTAAGTCTGATGATATGATAGATTAATAATGAATTAAACTCTGCTGCTGCTCAGTCATTCAGAGACGGCTGAGGCCTCACGTAGCCATCAACATAACACATTCTGACTGAAGCCCTACTTATAGGATGGAAAATCAGTTTTAAAATGTGTCAACTATTATTAATAGTGGAGCAAACATGCTAAAGGCGGAGAGTGACTTGGGAACCATAAGTACACAACGTTTTGTTTAAACACACTTCAGTACCCAGTCAGAAAGCAGTTATCGCTGTCTGTAGGCAGAAGGGTGCTGGGCCACTTCCTCATACTTGAGTCAAAGACAGAAGTACACGGTGTCCAAAGATTTTGGAATTGCCTTGTCATACATTTAACAAGATGTTGAAACAAGGTGGAATAGCAGTCACTACATCTTCAAAAGCCATCCGGAACAAAACCAAACGAAAATGATTTTTAGATGAAAACTATATATCTTATTCAAACTGTCGGCAGACAAAGTACTTTGCTTGCTGGAACCTGACAAGAAGTAACCAAACCGATACTTTCAGAGTACAAGTACTTAGATAATAGCTGCTGAAAAGACTCTCTTCTCACTCCAGAAAGATGCAGACACTCATGTACATGAAAGGAAAATGAAATGCAGATGGAAAAACCTAGATGACTGGTTTCTTGAAAGCCAGTTATATTGCTCTATTTGCTCATTTTTAGAACCAAGGTTTATAAGGACAAACGTTATTTATATGACTGTAAAGCAGCAATTGCAGACCAAAAATCTACATATATGAGGAATGAAACATAAGTGAAGACAGCACTTTCAGAATAGATTCAGAAAATATTTTCTTCAACTGGTACTAGAAACTTCCATTTGTGGGACTGCTTCAACCAAACTGCACCATCTTCAGAAACCATGCCAACACTGAGATTTAAAACGGAGAAGTCTTTACCTCAGTTGGTTCCTATTAAAGAGAAAGGGAAGGTTAATAACTGTGTGGCAGCATCAATACTAGCAGTATCCCACAATGGCGGCACTAGCCAAACACTACGTGCTATTATACGCTCCATAGGTGAAAGTGGACATCTACTGATGTGGTAGATAATGCGACTGTTTATTTCCAGGTGTTCTTCTCTCCTTCCAAGTGATTACATTCCCTCTCCTTTTACATTAAGCACAACTATTTGACTACTTTTGGCTAAGGAAACATGAGTGGAAGTAACGTGTACACCTCTGGGCCAGTGGCACGTACCCTAGTCGTCTCTCTGCTATAGTGAACTCGAAAGCTCATTTTGAGAGGTGAGCATGATAAAATGGTGGAGTATCCGTCAGCATGCCTGCCCATGACGGATTCATAGCACAAACAAAAAATAATTCTTTGTTGTTTTCATCCCCTGGGATTTTAGAATTTGTTATCCAAGCATAACCTAGCTTATTCTGACTGATATAATTTAGTGTCATAAAAGCAGAGTATAATGACCCCAGACACAAACTATCAGCTTACACTGATAAGTAAATATCCCAGGGGTGCCTGGGTGGCTCAGTCAGTTAAGCGGCCAACGTCAACTCAGGTCATGATCTCATGGTCCCTAGGTTCCAGCCCCGCGTCAGGCTCTGTGCTGGCAGCTCAGAGCTTGGAGCTGCTTTGGATTCTGTATCTTCCTCTCTCTGCCCCTTCCCTGCTTATGCTCTCTCTCTCTCAAAAATAAATAAGCATTAAAAAATGTTTCTAATTCCAGCATAAAACATCAAACTTTAAAACTCCAAATACTAATGTTTTTAATAATAAATTTGTAATAATATTCTTAAGTTAACATCTAATGTTATATTGCATGATGATTCTGGTATCTCAGAAGTTCATTATTTGATGATATATTTTGCTTCAACCAAATATTGATTTTTTAATATGAGGCTATTTTGCATCCAGCCAAAATAAAAATCTAGTGTCCTATCTAAAAATAATATAATAAGTAAATAATGGATGAATAAAAGTTTGGCTCTGTGTCCTTTATTTAAAATAGTTACCTGACAGGGGCCTCTGGCTGGCTCAGTTAGTAAAGCATGTGACTCAGTACTGGAGTCATGAGCCCAAACATCATGTTAGGTGTAGAGCATCCTTAAATACATACATACATACATACATACAAACATACATACATACATGACAGAAACCTCAAATGGTCTGTAAATTTGGTCATTAATTTATTTGAAGGAAAAATACCTTGATCTTGTGGAATTCAGGAAGTTTTTGGCTGCCATCTTGTATCCTCTAGCTGGCCTCTTCCCCTGCCACCAGCTGGCTTCCACTACTGATAAGTTCCAGAAACTAGAAGGATTCAATTCAGTGTTTTGTTTTGACTGCTGGATCCCTGTTGAGAACACCAAATCAGCTGAATAAGTAAATCTTTAGGGTGGAAACAGAAAAACACAATCAACTAATTTCCTACATATTTTGGGTAATCAGATAGCCACACAGTAGCTGGTACCTGTCCCAGAAAGGGGCCCAGACAAGGCTTCAGGCTAACAGAAAAAGATCTTAAGTTAATAGTCTCTTCCAAGGGAAGAACAGTGTTAAAAACCACAGTCATTATGTAAGAGTGTACAAAGGTCAGTTCAAACACAACAGCCTACCAACAGTCTTAGTGCAATTTTAAGCATTAATAACTTCAGAAGTACAAATTCTACAAACTTAAAACATTATTTGAAAGTAAAAATACCTAAATTTCTTTCATGCTTTAGTCTTGGGAACTTTTGAAGAGTAAATGTATTTCAATTTTTTGTTTCATGTTTGTTATCTTCAGTTGATAGACTAAAGAACTTGAAATTTAAAGTAATTCAAAATTCAAAAAATGAAATAAATGAAAAAGAAATTTAAATAAATTTTCAAGTGATGGTTTTTACAAGTTTGCAGCAATTATACTTCTGAAATTATCAAAACCTAAAACTGCACTAAGACTGTTGGGGTACCTGTACATGGAAAACTGTGTGGTCACAGAGTGCTTGAATATAAACTTTTATAAATTACACCCAGTTATGTCCAAAATAAGTTGAAATATTTTATAACAACACATATACATGCATATATGTAAGGAAATGTAAAACTGAGTCATAAGGTCTTTTGAAGCTAGAAGAACATGATACTAAATCATTAAAACTTTAGGAAATGGATGGGAAAATGAGACAAATCAGTAGCAATATCTGTAGTACAACTTTCTAGTATTATACTATCATTTTTTTCTTTGGAGGCTGTTGAGAATCCATTTCTATTTGGGATACTTGTTATTAAATAGTATTATGTTCTCGATATTAGTACTGATATTATTATTGCTAATGATGCTTTTTCTGAAAAGCTAACTTACAAAGACATGAACACTAAGATAATGCAGAAAAACACTCTATAAATGAGTTTTCCTTCCCATTAGAACTAATCTATTTCACTGATTCTCAATCTTGCCTGAACAGTGGAATGACCTAAGGAACTTAAAAAATACTGACCCTTGGGTCCCACTCTGCAATTCTAATTTAATTAGTCTAGGCTGCCAAATAGGCATCTGAAATTTTAAAAGCCCTGCAGTGATCCTATTACAGTCAAGGCTGAGCGCCACTACTCTAGGTCAATATATAATCAGGTATAGGTCAGCATAAAAATATGTGCTGATATTCGGAACTCCAACTTTTAAAACATAGCACCAATCTCAAATTTTATTATGGAAGGAGCTGCTAAATGAACCTAATCTAATCAACATAGGTGAATCTCAAAAATACTAAGCTGAGTGAAATAAACCAAACACGAAAGAGTATACTTATTGTATGGCTCTAGTTACATAAAATTTAAATAAATTAGAACAGGGGTATGAGGGCGAGTGTGACTGGAAAGGGACACGAAGGAAATTTCTGAGATGGAACGTTCTCTATGTTGTTTAGGATACACAGATATATACAGTTATCAAAACTAATAGAAATGGACAATTGAGACCTGCATCATAATTTCGCTATATGTAAATTACACTTCAATTTTAAAAAATAGAAGAAACATAATTAACTTAAATATGGATACCTAAGACAGGGTTTAAGAGGCGGAGAGGATTATCACTTCAGACGACCCCAAACTCTCACTAGCTTAAATGGAATGGCAAACCCAAGGCCAGAACCGGAGAGTATAAAGAGCCAACAGCAGGGAGGGCCAAAGCCTAAGAAATCGCTAGAGGTCTGGCAGCACGAGCCCAGCAAACACCCAGACTTCAGCGCCCGAGTGTCCCATGAAAATAAGTCCCCGCCCCCTTTTCCGGTGCGCACTAGTCTGTCTGTGTGTGCTATCCAAAAGCGTCCGGAGGGAAACGGAGCTACCGCGAGAAAGGAACCGGTGGCAGCTTGGTTCCTGCGCGGATGCTGGGGCTGTAGGCGCCGCGCTTTCAGTTGGTTGCAGCTCCCAGGGAGGAAGACGCCGGGGCTCGCTTTGCCTACGCTGCCTCCGCCACTGCCATGATTCCGGTGTCGCTGGTGGTAGTGGTGGTGGGCGGCTGGACTGCCGTCTACCTGACCGACTTGGTGCTGAAGGTGAGGGCCTCGGACCTAAAGCCCAAGCCCGCGGTGTCCAGGGCCGAGGCGCAAGGCCCCAGGCCTTTTCTCTTCCCCTGCCTCGCGCCTTCCGGGCTGGAAGCCGCGCGGCCGGTACCCACGTGCGCCTTTCCGCGTGGCGCCCCGGCCGCGTGGAGTAAATCAAACACCACGGGGGCCCCGCAAGGGTGTGGCGGTCTGCGCGGCTGCCGCAGTGGCCTTGCGGGGCAGTGCGGGCCCTGCCGCTTTCGGGTCCTGCCCGGGAGGCGCCAGTAGTGGGCTTGGGAGGGCCGGGGTGATACCACACCCCGCAGCAGTGCACCTGGGAGGAAAATAAAAAGTCGCTTAGGAAAGGCATTGTTTCCCCTCATTGTCTTTAAGGTCACGACCCTCCAAAGTCTCTCGTACTGGAATGAATCTAAATCAAGTTGTGACTTAAACCGGTAGTCACAAACTTTAAAGTGCATGCAGTCATCAGGAGTTCCTGTTTAAATTCGAATTCTGATTCGGCAGGTTTGGGGCGGGGACTATGATTATGCATTTGTAACCAGTTCCCATGTGCTACCAATGCTGTTAGTCTACGGACCATACTTCAGAGTAGCATCATCAGGGAACAAGGATTTAGATAACTAGTTTCTGACTATTCCACTTCTAATTTGCACCCTGAACCCGCTTCTTCCCGCTAAACCTCTTCGCCCACACCACACATACACCCTGGATGTATGGTCCACTCTTCAGTTATTTGGGAAGGGTATCAGAAATTATGCACAACTGTCTGACCACGTGCTTCTAGCAACCTTTGGAATTGAATTGGGGGAGAGGGAGATAAAGTCATCATACAGATTTTATTCCAGAATACAGTTCTCAAATATTTAATAAAACCTTCTTGTTATGAATACCTTTTTAAGTAGAATATTATAGTTTAGTATTGTGTGCTTTAGGTGTAACAGTAAAATGAAATGATACTGTGCTTCTTTGCATTTAAACTTGCAAAGTGAGGAGATTATGAGTCCTTAGAAGAACGGCTGAGTTCAGTCACTTCCCAGCCTTTGTGACCTTGGCCAGATTACCCTCTGTGCCTGAGTGTCTTCATCTTCAAAAAGTAAGGAACTTCTAAGATAGTAGAGAGGATTCTGTTAGTTAATACACGTAAAGCTTTGCTACTCCACCTGAAGTTAAAGGACCCGCAGCCCTTGCATCATCTGGGAGCTTGTCAGAAATGTACAATCTCAGGCTTTCTCCGTGACCTTCAGAATCTGAATCTTTACAAGATCCTTTGGTGCTTCCTCCGCAGGAAGTGTTGGCATAGTGTTTAGCATTTCATAAACAGTACAGGCCACTGCGTCTTTAAACAGTGATTTTATGTTCTAGAAAAAACAAAGCCACATGACTTCTTCATGTTGCATATGTAACAAAAATCCAAAATAAAGGGCACCTGGGTGGCTCAGTCAGTTAAGCATCTGACTCTTGGTTTCAGCTCAGGTCATGATCTATGAGTTCGAGCCCTGCATCAGGCTCTGTGCTAACGATGCAGAACCTGCTTGGGATTCTCTCTCTTCCTTCTCTTTCTGCCCCTCCTTTGTGCGTTCTCTCTCTCTCTCTCTCTCTCTCTCTCTCTCTCTCTCTCTCTCTCTTTCTTTCTCTCTTTCTCTCAAAATAAATAAACTTTAAAAAAATTTTTTAATCCCAAATAAAAAGAACTTTTCAAACCTCTAAAGTCTCTGGTCAAGTGTGTGAGGTTATCAGGTTACTTTAATTTCAGTAACAGCCCTTAGTTCCCCAACAAAGTGCTATTCTTGAGCCAAAAGACCTAACTCTCACTCATAGTCACTGCCTGGGCAGTGGATAGACCTCAAGTTTTAGGAGTCTGTACCTTCAGCTTCTCTGCTTCTGACTTGGTCTGCTGTTCCATGTTTGGTTCTTCTAGGATTTCCTCAGTAAATATCTGCTGAAGGCATGTGCTGCTCTACTTTCCTAAGTCTTAGAAAACAAGCAGGCTTAAAAAACTTCACGTGAAGACTGAGAACAGAGAACATTACAGATGCAAAGAGAAACCGATACCTGTATTCAATCAGGTCATTTTTTTAGGACTGTGATAGGGGCTGAAATATCCTAGAGACAAATTTATCAAATGGATGAGCATCAATATGACAAAATACTTAACTGTATTTCCTATAACTGAGGGGTAAAAGGGGGCATTGTCAGGGTATATAAGACAACTTTATATCATCCAAAATCCTACATTACTCAAGGGCTTCAAACTTTCCTAAAGATAAAACTTGTTAGGTTGTATATAAGCAGCTATCCCATCAATCCTGAAAAATGTAAATTAGTAAGACCAATTTGGTTTTACAAAAGTTTTGTACTTTGGGTGCCTGGGTGGCTCTGTTGGTTAAGCATTTGACTTCAGCTCGAGTCATGATCTCGCAGTTCGTGAGTTCAAGCCCCGTGTCAGGCTCTGGGCTGACAGCTCAGAGCCTGGAACCTGACTCAAGTTCTGTATCTCCCTCTCTCTCTGCCTTCCCCTGCTCATGCTCTGTCTCTCAAAATTAAATAAATGTTTAAAAATTTTTAAAAAATGTTTTATGCTTCTACATGATCAAAGGCAGCTTAAGGTCTTAGGGTTGTTCCTCATAAGAGGATACACAGCACCGGTTTCAACTAATCTGTCCTCTGTGTTGGATTGTTTGGAGGACTTCTTAAATTATAGTACAAGACCTCTTTCTATGGTAACAAGGCTTGTAGATCTCTGCTGTCCAGTGTGGGAGCCACTAACTACATGTGATCATGGAGCATTTGAAATGGGGCTGGTCCAAATTTGAAATGTGCTAGAACACTGACATTGGACTCAAAGACTTATGTACAAATAAGTAAATGGAATGTAAAGTATTTAAGTGGGTTTTTTATATGGATTACATACTGAAATGATAGTATCTTAGATATTTTTAGTTAAAAAGTATGTTTAAATTAATCTGCTTCTGTTTACTTTTTAAAACTTAGCTACTAGAAAATTTAGAATTACTTATGTAGCTTGTGTTTGTGGTTCACATATGTC
Organism: Suricata suricatta; assembly: GCF_006229205.1. NCBI lineage: Eukaryota > Metazoa > Chordata > Mammalia > Carnivora > Herpestidae > Suricata > Suricata suricatta. The sequence continues at coordinate 16,731,494 of NC_043717.1, forward strand.
TGTCGGACAGCGCTATTCTGACCTTGGCAGACTTCTTCTGTAAAGGGCCTGATGATACATATTTTAGGTTTTGTCAGCCATATAAGGTCTCTGACACATGTTCTTGTTTTTTTGTTGTCTTTTTCTAATAATCCCTTAAAAATGTAAAAACCATCCTTCGCTCATTGGCCATACCAAAACAGGCTGTATGGGGCTCTTGGCTGGCTCAGTGGATAGAACATGCAACTCTTGATTTCGGGGGTTGTGAGTTTGAGCACCACATTGGGCGTAGAAATTACTTTAAAAGAAAAACAGACTGTAGACCACATTTGCCAGGTTTGCCAGACCCTAACCTCAACAGACCAGCTAGTCTGAGATCTTTACTTTAATATCCTGAAGAATATAAAGCTTTAAAATTATAAGTATTTGGGCAGTCAGTATCTTCCTTTCCTATAGAAAAGGCTTCTTTTTGATTTTCTTAAACATCCTGTTCTTCAAAACTGAGTGGAACTTTTTCTCTCCTAGTCATCTGTGTATTTTAAGCATTCTTATGAAGACTGGCTGGAAAACAATGGATTGAGCATCTCCCCTTTTCACATAAGGTGGCAAACTGCTGTCTTCAATCGTGCCTTTTACAGTTGGGGACGGCGGAAAGCGAGGATGCTTTACCAGTGGTATTCTTCATTTTTTTCTCTTTGGTTTAAATGCTTGTTAAATGAACTATTTCCATCATTTTCCATCTGAGTTTTAAAATATTAACAGTATAAAGCTTTTCTGGTTTTATATAAATTTAAATGGGATTACATCATCGTGCTTTTGCATACATCAAAAATCAGGGTTCTAAACCTTATCTGGTGAGTAGATACATGGGTGCACATGTAAAAGTTCAGTGAGGTGTACATATGGCACTTGTACACTTTACTGGGCAGGTTATTCACTAAGAGAAATGCTAAAGAAAATTGGAGTATTTTCTATCACGAAACTAATTCTGTAGAATTCTGTCCCCTATCATAACACATAGAAACAAGGGTCCTGGGAGTCACAGGATACCCAAAAGTCTGCAGGCTTTCCCCTATACTTTCCTGATAGCCCTCCAGGGGAATGATATTTAAAATATTTCACAACCAGTAAAGCATATGCACAACCCATTAGGGAAAACGGCCAGATTGTAGCAGCAGGGTCCGGAGTCCCCTGGCCATGCAGGGCATACCCCTTTAAGTTTAAAAGCTTTTTTTTAATCAAGGAGCATATAGTTGATTGTTAGGAGGTTTATAATGATCTCTGGGCCACCCTAGAGACCAACACATTGTGTAGTTGACAGAATTCCTAGTGTGGGTATACGGGATCTTTGTCTAAATTATTTTGCTAAAAATTTAGCTCACGTGGCATAGAGCTAAATGTAAACAGATCATTAAAAAGCAGAAAATGCAACAACGAATCAAAGCAAGCCAAATAGAAAGGAAATAATAAAGAGCAGAAATCAGAGAAATAAAAACTATAAAGAAAAATCAGCAAAGCCAAATGTTGGTTCTTTGAAAAGATTAATGAAACTGATAAACCCCTTCCATAATTCTGAAGAGGAAAACACAAGTAACAAAAATCAGAATTGATCAAAAAGATAAGTAACTAGCATTGGTGAGGATGCTGAGAAAAGGGAACCCTCATGCACTGTTGATGGTAATATAGATTGGTGAAAGTACTGTGGGAAATAATATGGAGGTTCCTCAAAAATATTAACAACTCAAATACCACCAGATGGTAGCTACACTTGTGGTGAGCATAACATAACTCATTGAATCACTGTGTTGTACATGGAAACTACTGTAACGTTATGTGTCAACTATACTTCAATTAAAGAAAAAAAGAAATACCGTATAATCTAGTAATTCCACTGACTCTTTACCCAAAGAAAACAAAAACACTAATTCAAAAAGGTGTATGCACCCCTATGTTATTGCAGCATTATTTACAATAGCCGTGATATGGAAGCAACCCAAGTGTCCATCAATAGATGAATGGATAAAGAGGATGTGGTATATATACATAGTGGAATATTACTCAGCCACGAAAAAGAATGAGATCTTGCTATTTGCAACAACATGGATGGACCTAGAAGGTATTACTCTAAGTGAACTAAGTTAGAGAAAGACAAATACCACATGATTCCACTTATATATGGAATGTAAAAAACAAAACCAATGAACAGCCAAACAAAAAATAAGCAGTCCTAAATTCAGAGAACAGTGTGGTAGTTACCAGAGGGGAGGTAGGAAGGGGTATGGGTGAAATAAAGGGGATTAAGAGGTACAAACTTGCAATTACAAAATAAGTCACAGAGATGAAAAAGTACAGCATAGAGAATATAGTCAATAATAATGTAATAATATTATATGTTGACCACACTTATCATTGCTGAGTCTTGAATAATGTATAGAATCAATATGTCATACACTTGAAAGTAACATAACAGTCTATGTTAGTTGCACTTCAATTTTCTTAAAATTCAGAATTGAGAAAAGGGAACGTTACTGCAGGTTCCATAGACATTTTTTATAAATGAAACAACTGTGAACAACTCCATGCCTATAAATTTGACAATGTAGATGAAATGGACAAGCTCGTTGAGAAACACAATTTATCAAAAAGTGAGGAAATGTAATAGATTATTCCCAACTATAGAAGGGTAATTTGTAATTATTAGAACAGTAGAAGAAGGAAACTGTTGTTAAATTTTACCATTTTAATATTTAAGCTCATCACAAAACAATAGCTAAAATAAAATGCAAGCAACAGAATTGGAGATTAAAAAGAAATGGGTGTCTATAATGTCAAAAGAACTTTCATAATTATATGAGAACAAGATCAAAACAATTGTATGTAAATGAGCAAAAGACATGAGAGGAAAGAAACTTTTTATTGGGAACAATAGTCAGCCTCTTCAGTTGTGCAAGAATTATTAAGTTATTACAACTGCTTAAAAGAGACTTAAAACTGCCTGTGTTTCAGCCACATATCAAGTTCAGGTAGGAAAATGAGGCAGAGTTATTGAAATTTTTAGCCATTATTTTGAAGCTATGAAATGTGGCTGATCAATAAATTTGCTAACCCGTGAATTATGAGGAAGTGTATGTTTATGTGATTTTGCTTCCTCCCGACAGGTTCAATTTTGGAATGGTGTTTGGCGTAATTGCTATGTTCAGCTCTTTTTTTCTCCTGGGGAAAACGCTGATGCAGACTTTGGCACAAATGATGGCTGACTCACCCTCTTCTTATTCCTCATCCTCTTCTTCCTTTTCCTCTTCTTCCTCTTCTTCCTCTTCTTCCTCTTCCTCTTCCTCCTCTTCTTCCTCCTCCTCACTTCACAGTGAACAAGTGCTACAAGTTGTGGTAAGTACCTTCTTTTTACTTTAAGTTCATTGCAACATGAATATTTCTTCTGGGTAGCATAACTCCTATCCATATTTTAAATATGTAAACATATGAAAAGTCTCATGATTTCTCAAATTACCTGCTTAAACAAAAATATTAATAGGAATGTAGCAAAGATTTGGTCGAATATGTAGTAGTGGTAGAGGAGGAGGAGGAGGAGGAAGAGGAGGAGGAGGAGGAGGAGGAGGAGGAGTAATAGAACAGATGGACCACCATCAAAACTGTCTACAATTATACAGATACTTCATTTAATTCATGTTATCTTCTTGAGGTGCTAAATGATTATTTCTATCAAGGAGTAAGCATGCTGATTTAAGATCTCTATAATGTATAAATAAATTGCATTTTAACCCTATGCAAAGCGTTCCCCTTTCTTCTTCATGTCTTTCAGACTAACCAATAATATCCTTTTAATTAAAGATATATGACCTTGAATGGTCACTGATTTCCTGATGTGAAGAATAATGTGCTGAATTTTACTCCTTAGACTGTAAGCCATTTATAATAGTCTCATTTCAAAGCACATGTATAAACCTTATTGATCCATGTCTCCAGAGTTTGGAAGGGTGCTTTACCATTGACTAACTTTTATTTCAGATTTTTCACATGTATAGTTATAGTTTTTATTTCCATGAGTCATGGATGTTATGTTCTTAATCATGTTCTTATTAATGGGATAGACTATTTAAGACCTAATTACATATTTTTAAACTCATTTTTGTGGTCTCTACTAGGCTGGATCACTGTGGGGATATTTAGAAGCCATTTGTAGAGAATGATAATGAATCTCTCTTATGTTAATAGCTCTTTTTTAGAGGTTAAAAGGATTTGCCAGGTATGGCCTTAGAAGAGATCATTTATTTCCTCTACATTTACTAAGTGTATTCTGCCTACTGACCATAAGCTGAGTCCTGCTTTTATGGGGAACAAAATCCAATCCTAGCACTCATGGAGCTGTTAGTGTAGAGGCACAGCTGCTGTGATCGTGCTGCAGTTAGAGTACAGGGCACTGCGGGAACAGAGAAGAGGCCTGCTGACATGCGCCCGGCCCTGGGAAGAGAAGAGGAGAGCTTCAAGGGAAGGGTGAGGAGAGTCCTCAGAGCCTCTAAGGAAACATGGTAACTGAGCATCCCAGTAACAAAGGGAACCATATAATATGGAAATGCGGGGGGTTAGTGGAGAATAATAGAATAATAATAAAACCTAGGTAATATATGTGCCTTCTCTGTGAGGTTTTTGTGCCCATTTTGTTTTATTCTTGTAGCAATCTAGGGGTAAGTATCTCATCACAGATGAGAACACCAGGACAGAGACACGTTAAGTCACTTGCCTGCAGTCACAACTCATAAATAGTAGGTTCGTCACTCACCCACCACTGACCTCAGAGCCATCGTGCTCTACTCCCTTACGAAAGACCACTAACTGTTAAGAAACTATAAACTAACTTTGACCTGTGTCTCAGAGGTATATGGTGGAAGGTATATGATGCAGGAGATAAAATAGGAAATACAGTTAGGGTCTGGGTTATGAATGACTATCCTAGGAAGTTCTGATTATTTGGGGTGTCTCAGTGGCTCAGTTGGTAGAGCATACGACTCTTGCTCTTGGGTTGTGAGTTTGAGCCCAACACTGGGTGTTGAGATTACTAAGTAGTTTTGATTTTTACTTATAGATAACAGGTCTGTATAAAATGGACCAAAATAGGGTTACACTGATGATAAGAAGACCATATTAGAGGGAACTTTGGAATAATTCACTGTAGAACTGATACAGATCTAAACTAATTTGGTGGTAAGAAGAATGAAGGAGGAAGATTTAAAGGGTCTTTCAGAGTGGAGTTCTCAGGCTTTGGTGTTTAAGTGAATGTGAGGCTTGAAGAAGAGGGAAGAGTTAAGGATGAGTCTCAGGCTACATGATTGTTTATTCTTTGCCAAAGAAAAGGATAATAGAGAAAGAAGCAGGTTGGGAAGAAATGTGATCATTCACCTGTCTGCCTACTAGGATTCAAATAGCAAAGTGTTGCTCAGAGAAGAAATTATTTCTTCGTTCTGCTTCTCAGTTTATTCATAGAGCTCATAAAAATTTTTGCTCTGTTTGAAGAGTCCTACTTTGGAATCATGAAGAAGTCAGCTGCCCTCTGTAGTCCACTATGCGTATTTATGTATATGTTTAAGAATGTTTTGTCTCCTGGGGCGGGTGGGTGGCTCAGTTGGTTAAGCATCTGACTTCAGCTCAGATCATGATCTATCTCAAAGTTCGTGGGTTTAAGCCCTGCATCAGGCTCTGCGCTGGCAGCTCAGAACCTGGAGCCTGCTTAAGATTCTGTGTCTCCCTCTCTCTCTGTCCCATCCCACTTGTGTTCTCTCTCCCATAAAAATAAATAAACATTATGGGGTGCCTGGGTGGCTCAGTCAGTTGAGCATTCAACTTTGGCTCAGGTCATGATCTCATGGTCCGTGGGTTCAAGCCCCACATTGGGCTCTGTGCTGACAGCTTGCTCAGACCCTGGAGCCTGCTTCAGATTCTGTGTCTCCTTCTCTCTCTGGCCCTCCCCTGTTCACACTCTGTCTGTCTCTGTCTCTTAAATATAAATAAATATAAAAAAGTTTTTTCTTAATAAATAAATAAACATGAAAAAAAGAAAAAACAATGTTCTATTTCCTAACTTTAACAGGAATTCTTGTAGCTCAGAGAATATACTTTATATTTACTTGTAATACCTGTATCCTTGTTCAGTATTAATTCCCAAAAACCTGGCACTCTGTGTCATTGAGAGATCAGAATTCTGGTACATCTAATACCCTGTGTGATCATGGCTGAGACAGATGGGCAGTCACGTACTGTTGCCAGTAAATAAGACCTACAATCTGTTAGAATAGTCATGCACTCAAATCCTTACCTTATCTCATTATTACATCCATAAGATAATAAAGCAAAGGAACCAATGTCCTATGGAATCAAGCCTACTGATTTATTTGAAATAAAGTTAAACAGGATATTTTGTGATATCTAAAAATGTATAAGAATTACTCTTGGGGCTCCTGGATGGCTCAGTCAGTTAAGCATCCAACTTCGGCTCAGGTCATAATCTCATAGTCCCTGAGTTCAAGCCCCACAGCAGGCTCTTTGCCGACAGCTCAGAGTCTGGAGCCTGCCTCAAATTTTGTGTCTCCGTTTCTCTCTTTGCCCCTCCCCTCCTTGTGTGCACTCCCTCTCTTTTTTAATGTTTAGTAAACATTAAAAAAATTTTAAGAATTAATCATAAGTACATAAATTTGGAGAGGGATCAGAGAAAAGGAAGCTTCTAATCCAAACAGGCAGACACCTGACAACATGGAAATGGAGCAGGTATGTAGAAGAAAGTACCCTGATATTCTTAGAAAAATTGCTTAGTAGGGTCTGCGTAAAGAGAACTTCAGGTAATGAGCATTGTAAAAATGTCCATATATTTTGACCATTTACTTCTATACTACCCTCTAGGACTTTGGCTTTAAGTAAACACTTCCAAATATGGAAAAAAACATCATATTATTATCTTAACATTATTTATTATTATGAAGAATTGGAAATAACCACAATATATAATTGAGGAATGCTTAAGTTGTGGGATTGTCATTCAGTGAAATATTATGTATACATTAAAAGTGAAGGTTATGAAAACTAGTTTCATAACTAGGGAAAGGATGCTTAGAATGAATGAATTTAGAAAGTGATCCAAGCAACTAGGTTTGAATCTCCTCTTCAGTTACTAAAGGAGTCTTAAAACTAAAATTCCTCTATGCAGAAAAATAACATTCCAATTGAATTTAAATTGAAACAAAATCATAAAAGACCTTGAAAGACAAAAAATGGGTTTCTGCTTTATATGAACACAGAATGAGGAAGACATAAGCATAAAACTAATAGCAAAAACCATGAATATTGAGAGATCTGACTACATAAAATTTTTATATTAAAAAATCTAAAAGAAAAAATTAAAAGGCAAAAGAACTTGCTAAGACATCTATGATATGTATTACAGAGGACTGGTAATTGATGTTTGAAATGATCCTACAAGAGCAATAGGAAAAAAATAAATACTCTAGGAGGAAAAAATAGACAAGTCATGAGTAAGCTACTCACAAAAGACCTATCAATGGTCAGAAGTAGTGGAAAAGTTGAGCTTTAATAATAAAGAAATATAAATCAAACAATGAAGTACTTTTTATTTCCCTCAAATTGCAGATTTGAATAAATAAGCTTGCCCAAGGCTATGAGGGGTCTCCTTTTGGAGAACAGTTTGAGAAGTATCTAAGTCCTTTAAGTTTTGTGAAATGATAGCATTTGTTACCCTCTCAGTAAAGCATAATGTTCTTTTTTTTTTTTTTTTTTTTTTTTTGTAGAGAGAGCTAGAGTGCAAGTGCGGTAAGGGGCAGAGGAAGAGAGATAGACTTAGAGAATCTCAAGCAGGCTTCACACTCAGCACTGAGCCCAACACAGGGCTCGATCCCACAACCCTGGGACCATGACCTAAGCTGAAATCAAGAGTCAGATGCTCAACTAACTGAGCCACCCAGGAGCCCTGAAGCATAATGTTAAATATGGGACAAGGATTATCCCATTTAATCCTCAAAATTAGGGGCACCTGGGTGGCTCAGTCGGTTAAGCGTCTGGCTTTGGCTCAGGTCATGATCTCATGGTTTGTGGGTTCGAGCCCCACGTTGGGCTCTGTGCTGACAGCTAACTCAGAACTTGGAGCCTGCTTCAGATTCTGCATCTCCCTCTCTCTCTCTCTCTGACACTCCCCTGCTCACACTGTCTCTCAAAAATAAATAAAAAACATTAAAAAAAATTTTTTTAATCCTCAAAATTACCCTCTTTTGCAAATGTGGTTATTTCCATTTTAATAATGAGGAAATTGCACTGTTGGGGGGGAATAATCTAAATTTCCTTGAGGTCACTTAGCTAGTTAGTGATGGATCCAAAATGTCAAACCCAGGTGACCTGTGTCCAGACCCAGAACCAACCATGCTTGTTTAAGAATTTATTCCCCCAAAATATTTCATTATATATGTCCAAATATGTTTATCACAGTATTTATAAGAGCATAAACTTTTAAAACAATTAATGCCCAACAGTCTAGTTTATAGAATACAGTACAGCTCTTAAAAATTATGTTGCACCCTTTTGCGCTGCTGGTGGGAATGCAAACTGGTACAGCCACTCTGGAAAACAAGATGGAGGTTCCTCAAAAAATGAAAAATAGAACTATTCTATAACCCAGCACTTGGCACTACTAGGTATTTATCCAAAGGATATAGGAGTGCTGATTCAAAGGGGGTACGAGTACCCCAATGTTTATGGCAGCACTATCTACAATAGCCAAAGTATGGAAAAAGCCCAAATGTCCATCGACTGATGAATGGATAAAGCAGATATGATACATTTACACAATGGAATACTACTGGGCGACCAGAAAGACTGAAATATTGCCATTTACAACAACATGGATAGAACTAAAGTGTATTCTGCTAAGTGAAATAAGTCAGAGAAAGACAAATACATGATTTCGCTCATAGAATTTAAGGTACAAAACGGACATAGGGAAGGGAAGCAAATGTATATAAAAAGAGAGGGAGATAAACTATAAGAGACTCTTAAAGAATACAGAGAACAAACTGAGGGTTGCTGAAGGAGTGTTGGGTGAGGTGATGGGCTAAATGGGCAAGGGGCATTAGGGAGGACAGTTGTTGGGATGAGCACTGAGTGCTACATGTAAGTGATGCATCACAAAATTCCATTCCTGAAATCATTATGACATTATCTGATAACCAACTTGGATTTAAATTAAAATAAAAATAAATCATGTTGAACCAGAAAACACTCATGGAAAAAAATGTTTGTGATGCTATTACGTGAAGGGGCAGATGTCAAAACCATATTTATAATAATTCTTACAAATATTGTATATGAAAAGACATTAAAACATTGAGATTGTTTTTGGTTTTGTGTTTGGGGAGCAGTATAGTCTTCTGTTTTTCTTTTGAGTTTTCCAGTTTTCCTGCTTTAAGCACATTTTATAATTAAAGTAAAAAGAGGAAGAATTTCCTCTAGAAGGATACGTTTAGGGTACCAACTCTTGGACGGTGAGAAATAGATGCTCAGTATGTAAATAATAGAAATGATGCCTGATGTGCCCCCCACTTAACCTAGTTTATAGAATCTTAACGGATGATATAACTCAAGAGTGATTATTTATCGCGTGAGAAGATTCTTGGGTATCTAAAAAACTTTACCATGCAGCCCTTACAATAGCAAACTTCCCTGTTGTATGCAGGGATATGTACATGCACATCATCCTAGGAGCATGTGATTGCAAGACAACTTCTGCTTCTTCATAGGTCTCTAATATGTCTGTATGTCCCAAATAACTTACTTTCTGCATTAAATTTCAATTTTAATATAATACTTATAAACCCTTTTGATATTCTTTTTTCTGACCACTCTACTAAACAAATTGATGGAATCCAAGAAATGAACGGCACGGTGCTCCCACACCCATAGGGCACTTTATTACAGTACCCTTAATTACCAGCACTCATGTAACTTGAGAATACTAAGATGAAAACTCATTGATGGGGGACGGGAATATCCTATATTACTCACTTAAGTATTTGGAACCTTGCAATAACAATTCAGAGGAGGGATTCGGAATTGTAACAACAATTTCCAAATCAGGCTTTTAGACCTTGAGGGTGGAACAGTTGCTGCCTCCTTGTCACTGTCACGCCTGACTCCCTGGCACTTTGCCAGGCTCCCTAATTCTTTCCCATGGTGAAGACTCCAGGAAGCCAAAGTTTCAACATTTTTAACCTTGGTTTCCTGTTCTCTTTATATTAGTGTTGTGCTTAGTTGAAAAACTGTCTAGTTCAAAAAGCTGATGTTTTTAGTTTCATTGTGATAGAAGTAGAAAAGTGAACCATTGATACTCATATCACTTTTAGTTTACAGAACCTTCAGCCTGGAAGTTTAAGCTTTAATACAGAGTGAACATCATGGTTTCTTGATCCCCAACTGTGTATTTATCATTGTGTCTGTGAACAGGTTCCTGGTATAAATTTACCTGTCAACCAACTGACCTATTTCTTCGCCGCAGTTCTCATTAGTGGTGTTGTACATGAAATTGGACATGGGATAGCAGCTATTAGGTAATGATACTTTTCTTTCTACTAATGCAACAGATTGGTATGGGGGAGGAGGGTGTCTAGTGATGTGCTAGACTCTGTTGACTGCCAATAAACCCTCATCTTGACAAAGCATGTACTGTTACATATAGTGGTTTAAGTGGGCAGCTACTTTTTTTTTTTAATCTCTCACCTTTGCTTCCATATTTTTAGCATTGTAGCTTTTAGCGTTTTACATATAAAATCATTGTTATTAGCAGTTTAATATTTCACAGTGTTTGTGAAATAGTATGGATAATCTTTTATAAAAACCAACTTCCCAATAAAAGTGAATTTTACAGTCTTCTTATATTTTTAGTACTAAATGACAGCACAATATATTTCGGAGATGGTTTTTTTAGAGTAGCTGTTTGGTCTTATAAGGTTATTAAGTATAATTCCATTTTTAGAGAATGAATTGATAAGAAATAGTTCTCTTAAGGACAATCTCAACATTATGGATATTTACGTATACTTATTTTAACATTAATGCAATAGGAATACACTTAGATAAACCTCCACTTTTACTTATATTACCTAAAATAAATAATATATTTAGATACTTTCTAAATTTTCTGTTGTGTTCTTCTCTGAAAATAATTCAGGGTAAACCATTAAAGTGTTTTTCATTTAGTTCCTCATGGAAATATTAACCATTTCTTTATATATGTGACTAATTTCAAGTTATTTGTTCAGCATACTGGTTTCTAAAAGTATTGAAGTTTTAAGCCTATTTCAGAATACCCTTGTTTTACAAAATGCTATTTCACAGATAAGCAAACTGGGACATTGTTGTAAAATTATGACATAAATATTTATCGTATATACAGGTATTTTGTCTTGGCTGTCGTGAGAGGCTTGTTTCTTAAGCAAGAATTTAAATTACAGTGGGAGGTTTTAAAGTTAAATACATTATTAATTGGAAAAATGTAATACTAGTAGTATTCCTTTTTCTTATGTTATTTCTTAGGGAACAAGTTCGATTTAATGGCTTTGGGATTTTTCTCTTCATTATTTATCCTGGAGCATTTGTTGATCTGTTCACCACTCATTTGCAACTTATATCACCAGTCCAGCAGCTAAGGATATTCTGTGCAGGTAACAGACTTAAAATTTCTTTATTCATCTGTGTGTGTTGTTATGGAAAGTATTCACTTGAATGAAATGAAAACATCTCACTTTTTGGTTGATAAATTCCGTTTATAAGATTCTCAGTCAAAAGTAATAAAGTAAGGGGCACTTAGCTGTCTCAGTCTGAGGAGCATGTGACTCTTGAGCTCAGGGTCATGCGTTTGAGCCCCACATTGCCTGTAGAGATTACTTAAGTAAATATTAAAAGAAAAAATAATAAACCAAAATTATTTATACATTCCAGTTTCTTCTTTAAAAACAAAAAATTATTTTAAAAAGGTTGAAAGTAAAATTAACAGAACATACCATTCAAATGTGAACAGAAAATATGACTACATTAAGTTAGATAGACATGGGGGGGGGTCACTTGATAATTATAAGGAGTGTAATCCACAATGAAAATGTAATCATTGTGAATCTTACTGCATCAAGTAACCATCAAAACAAAAATGGAAAAAGTGCAAGAAAAAAAGAAAAATTTAATAAAGGAAGCTAATCTCATCTCTCAACACATGGCAGGTAAGATGAAAAGTATCATCAAAACTAATTTGTAAAGTAAAAATCGGTATGTCAAACCCTATACCATGACTGTTTCAGGTGACCATGAAACATAAAAGTTGACCAATTTAATTCTAAACATAATTGTAGTATATTTAAAAATGACAATAAAATAATGGGTAAAGTTTTGCTAAAAGGAAAAGTCACTCCCTTATGTAGTTCCTATGAAATAAATGAAAATAAATGTTAAATATTCAACTGAAGAAATGAGAAAAGAACTATAAAGTAGTTAAGAAATTATGTAATTAATAAAGATATAGGCAGAAAATAATAAATAAAAAAACCCCAATTTAAATATAAGAGGTTTGGGGTGCCTGGGTGTCTCCATGGGTTAAGCATCTGACTTCAGATAGGGTCCTGATCTTGTGGTTCATGAGTTTGAGCCCCCTATTGGGCTCTGTGCTGACAGCTCCAAGCCTGGGGTCTGCTTCAGATTCTGTATCTCCCTCTCTCTCTGCCCCTCCCCTGCTCTCTCTTTCTCTGTCTCTCAAAAATGAATAAACATTTTTAAAAAAATTTTTTAAATAAATATAAAAGGTTTTTTGAAGAAAAAAGGATTATACATGGGCGAAAGCATCAATAGAATTTACAGTCAGACTGGGGAATGACAGCTGATATAGAGAAAACTAAAACTATTTTAAAAAGTGTTCTTTGTTCATCTCTGCAAAAAATTTTCCGAAACTTGGATAATTATTAAATATAAATGGTGTAAACTCCAGAGAACAAAGAAAAAAATCTAAATGGCTAATTACAATGGGAGAAATTAAGAAAGTTGATAAAGAAAGCCCCGAAAGTTTCATAGGGGTAATTCTTTCCAATCTTGAAGGAAAAGGGTGTTTTTTTTTTAAATTCCTATTTAGGATAAGCTTTTCTGAATACATGGAGAAGGAAACAAAAAAGAATTTTTTTAAGCTAATAGAACATTGGTACATCATCTTGTAAAGTACCAGAAACTCTACCTATGGTGTATCTAAACAATGCCAGAATCCTTCAACATTAGGAAATGTATTTGAAAGTGGTAAACAGGGGCGCCTGGGTGGCTCAGTTGGTTAATAAGAGTCTAACTTCAGCTCAGGTCGTGATCTCACAGTTTGTGGGTTCGAGCCCTGCATCGGGCTCTGTGCTGACAGCTCAGAGCTGGAGCCTGCTTCAGATTCTGTGACCCCCTCACTCTCTGACCTTCCCTTGCTCATGCTTTCTCTGTCTCAAAAATAAATAAAACATTAAAAAAAAAAGTGGTAAACATCATTTACCATTAGGGGAGAAAAAAATCCTCATCTCAGCAGGTAGTGCATCTCAGCAGGTAGCGGACGGAGTATTTAACAAAATTTATCATCCATTAATGGCTAAAAAGCAAAAATCCTTAGTAAAGGTAAAAATACCTGGATTCGTCCTAATGGTTAACACTTGAAAGCATTCCTATCAGAGGGTAAGACAAGCAATCCCATTATCATTTATCACTTTTACTATTAAATGGATGCTAAATGTGGATCCATACAATAAGGGGAAAAAGACAAAAATATTAGAACAGAGTAAGCCTTTTCTTCAGATACTGTTATATACCTAGCGTGGGAGAAGGGGAGAAGGGGAGAAAACCCGAAAATCAACGGAAACCTAGCAAACTTGGGAAGAACGTGGTTACTAAATTACTATTCCAATAACAACAACATTGCGTTGGGGCGGGTGAACGTATGCGTGAGGGCTGGAGCGTCCACGAGCGTGTGGGTGTGAACGTGAACACGCACGCACTTGCTGAGGGGCGGGGAAGCGCATGCGCCAGCGGCAACCAGGCGCCCTCGCGGTATCCGCGTTCTCGCGTTCCCGGCATTCTCAGTGTCCGGCGTCCGTCCTCGAGGCCCAGGATCGCTCGTGAGTCTTCCGCGTCTTCGCGCTCACCCGACCGCGCCGAGCTGCGGAGTTCGCGTTTTTCTCTCTCAGCCTTTGCCGGAGCCGTCCGGTCGCTCAGCCGCTTGTCTGGGAGCCAGAACTGCTGCCGAATTCTCAGCCATGTCCTCAGACGACAGTGTCTTCATCCCCTCAGAAAATCCGGAGTTACTTTCAGATATCATGGAGCCGCAACCCAGCCAAGAGGAGGCCGTCCCTGGGGAGGCCGTTCCTGTAGAGACTATGGCGATGGGAGCCGTCACAGAGTACGGGGTTATCAGCGGCAGTTGGATCCACGGAGGCCACCACCATCTGCCTCTTATTGCGCTGCAGCCGTTCTTTACCGGCACCCCGAGCCAAGGAGACAACGACGAGGAAATAATCATGGTACAGACACAGGAGGAAGTGGTGGGCTACTGCACCTCAGACGACCTGCAGGCCGGCCGCAGTTTTGAGGAGCAGTTGGTCATCCCGGTCGGTGAAGACAACAACTCCCAGCAGAGCCTGGCTACCTCGTCCACCTCCGTGTCCACCTCCCCGTCCACCTCCCCGTCCACCTCCGCGTCCACCTCCGCCGTCAGCCACGGCAAGAAGCGCAGCAGCGAAAGCAAGAAGTCAAGCGGTAAGAAGAATCACACTGACCGTGAGGCCCCCGCGGGAGGTAGCAGCTCTGAGATTGGCAGCAGGAAGTGGGAGCAGAAGCAGGTGCATATCCAAACCCTGGAGGGGGAGTTCTCCGTCGCCATGTGGTCCCCAAGTGACCAAAAAGACAAAGAGACAGTACAAATTAAGAGCCCGGCTCCCGATTATTCAGAGTACATGAGAGGAAAGAAGCTTCCTCCTGGAGGAATACCTGGTATTGATCTCTCAGATCCAAAACAACTAGCAGAATTTGCTAAAATGAAGCCCAGGAAGCCCCAAGATGATGTTCCGAGAACAGTACCTTGCACTCATAAAGGCTGTGAGAAGATGTTCAAGGATAACTGTGCTTTGCGAAAACATATGAACACCCACGGTCCTAGAATCCACGTATGTGCAGAATGTGGCAAAGCTTTCGTCGAGAGCTCAAAACTAAAACGACATCAACTGGTGCACACTGGAGAGAAGCCCTTTCAGTGCACATTTGAAGGCTGCGGAAAACGCTTTTCCCTGGATTTCAATTTGCGTACTCATGTGCGAATCCATACCGGAGACAAGCCCTTCGTGTGCCCCTTTGATGGTTGTAATAGGAAGTTTGCTCAGTCAACTAATCTGAAATCTCATATCTTTACGCATGCTAAGAAAAACAGCCAGTAAGAAGGGAAGATCCTTCTCAGACTTGTAAAGTGTCTTTCAGGAGCCTGATTGAAAATGAATATGCTTCTTTTGTGTATTGCTTCTAAGAAATAATTTTTTAATGACTCCTATGTATCTAAGGGTCATGTTTTGGTAGAGTAGTAAAAGTAAAAGTAAAAAGTAAAAAAAAAAAAATATTCCTTTATATAACATTGTTAGGGTGCTATATCTTGTTCTGTAATACTATTTGAAAAACATGGTGTTTTGTAAAGTTTGGTCCCAACAGGAGGATAATTTATGAACCTCACATCCAGAGATGGTTCTTTATACAACTGTTCAAAAAATAGGACTTTTTTTTCACATTTTAAAAAATACGAAGTTCACTTATTGCTTATAAATTTTTAAAGTTCTGGAGAAACCTAATGGAGGACTTGGGGGAGGGGAAGAGGGAAAGAGTTGGGGAAAGAGAGGGCCGCAAAACTTGAAAGACTGTTGAAAACTGAAAAGGAACTGAGGGTTGAAGGTGAAGGGGGAGGGGGGAAAGAGGTGGTGGTGATGGAGGAGGGCATTTGTGGGGAAGAGCGTTGGGTGTTGTATGGAAACCAGTTTGACAAACTATTAAAAAAAAGAAAAAAAAATAAAGTTCTGTATTTTCTAAATGTTCATATTTATAGTTTTAGGAATATATTTAGTAATTCTTTATATGGCTTTTCTGAACATTGATAACTTTGTGATAGATTTTCTTTAAAACAGTGAACAGTAACTAAGTATTTTCCTATTTTAAAAAAGTTATATAGATTTTGATTGCTATCTTCATTTTGGTTGTATTCTTTAATATTAACACATTTCCATAACTGTCTTTTAGCTGCATTGATTTACCTAGTATTGCATGTTAGATGTGACTTAATAATAGTGTTAGTCAATTTAAATCTTATTAATACTTAATAGTGTTAGTCAATTTAATAGTGTTAGTCATTTTGTTTCCCAAAATTCTGCCAGGTGCTCTTGTTTAGTATAACTTCTTTGCATGATCAGTTAGAGAGTTATAGAATATTTGTATGTGTTGACTTTTTAACACTTGATATGTACATCTTGTGTAATAGAAAAAGCAGAAATAAAATACTTTTAAAGAAGGGAAAAAAAAACTTGTCTGTGTCAATACCATAGCTAGAAAATAGAGAAAATGGGGAGGTTGTTACTGGTATCTGGTGGATAGAGGCTAGGGATGCTGTTAAACATCCTACAATACACAAGATAGTTCCCCACAACATAGATTTGGCCCAAAATGCCAATAGTGCCACACTGTTAAAAACTCCTGCTCTAGAAAAAGTAGAAGTTATAACAAAGATTCCTTTGGTATACTTACAAGCAAATCATTAATGGACAAGAGGTTGTTTAAATAAAGGAGTTGTGTGTGTTATACCACCCTTCTTGCCACTTAGCCATCATGGGCAAATCTGGAATCCAGAGGGGTGATCTCATACCAGCTGCATCCGTGACAAGTCCCTGACGAGATAAGAGGCTGCTCAGAAAGTCAAGAAAGTACTTTGACTGTTGTCTGGGTGGGAAAACAGCATGGTCTGTGGTATGACTGTACGGTGGGATTATCCTGGTAAGGGAGAGATGGTGAGAGTGCACGCATCTAGGCAGTCCTGCTGGAGCTGGGAAAAAGCTGAATTTAACATAAACATAACAGTGGCAAGTCTAATGGGGGGGGGTTATTTTGTGAAATTGTGTTGGGACTAGCTACTTGGGAGGGGGGAGGGTGGTTATACCTATATCCCTAAATTAGTTTCAAGCGAGTAAATTCCAGTAGGCAAAAGAAAGTTTTTAATTTTTTTTAATGAAGCTATGAAAACAATACAAGAAAACCCCAGATGAGTATCTTCTATAATCTTGAACTGGGAAAGGCTTAATGCAAAGGAGCAATTTGACCACACCAAAATGTAAAATGTCTGCTTAGGCAGAACTATAAACCAAACCAAAAACAAACTGGAGGAAAAATTGTAATACTCTTATAAAGGACTAAATTTTTCAGCATATGTATTCAGTAATAATATACACAAATCACTTAAAAATGTAAACAGGCAATAGATAGAAATAGTTCTGAGATAACAAATACAAACAGCCTTTTAATAAACATGAAAAATGTACAAGGTTACTCATACTTAAACAAATCACAGCAGATTTTACTTTCCACCTAACAGATGGCAAAGTCTAACATATTCCTAGCATCCAGGGTTACTTACAGGGTAGGGAAATATGCCAATTATGAGAACACAAATTAATGCAGACTCATTGGAAGTCAATTTTAATGCACATTTTTTTGACCCAGCAATTCCATTTCTATGGAACTTTCCATACCCTCACAGCTGCATACTTAAATTAGATATATAACAATATGAGCAAAGCTGTTTATTGCAGCATTGTATGAAAAAGTGAAAGCAGCCTAAGTGATCATTAGTAGGGAACCTTATGAATAAATCACTATGTTTTAAAAAGTGGACTATTCTGTAGTGGTGATAAGAACTGGGCATTCTCATAAATTAGTAAAAAATGGATATAAGAAAATTAGTAAAATAGTGGATGTAAGAAATGGGGTATATATGAATACGCAAATAAGGAAAAAGTCCAAAGTTCATAAATGTAAAATCAAAATATAGTTTCCAATAAATGGTTTGATACCACTGGTGTATTTAAAAGATCTCTCTCTGTATAGAACAGAAAAGATTGTTTACCCAATATATCCTGGACTAGACTTGCCCTGGATATTTCTGGAATTAAACAACTTACAACACTCCAAAAAAAAAAAAAGAAAGAAAAAGAAAAGAACATCTTAACAGTGTGAATAAGGTGAATGAAACTTGTCTTAGGTGTCTGACTGCTATAAATAAAAATGACAGTGGCTTAAACTCTCATAAAACATTCCAAATGTAAGTAGTTCAGCACTGAAATGTTAATTCTGTTATTGGAGGGTGTCAGGCTTTCTGTCTTGTTAGCTCACTATTCCCAACAGGCAGCTTCTATGTCATAGACTCAGGTTTGTCTCTATCATAGCTACATTCCAGCCATAAGGACAATGATATCCCAGTCACCTCCACTCATATCCCATTAGCTAAAGCAGTCATATGGCCAAACTCAGCTTCCTGCAAGTCTGGGAAATGTCGTTAGGTTACATTTCTATCACTATAAAACATTGCCTCTCAACCACTGGTGCTGTCACCCTCCTGGAAATGTTTGGAATGTTTGGGGGGGAGCAGGGAGCATTCTTTGGTTGTCTCAGTGAGGGGAGGATACTAATGGCATTCAGTGCATGGGAGCCAAAAAGGCTAAATATCCTGCAGTGCAAGAGACAGACTTGCACAACTAAGAATTGCAAGGTTCAGAGTGCTAGTAGAGCTCCCACTCTGCCCCATGAGAAAAACAGGCAGAAGAAGGAAAGGATCGGTATGGGGGAGGAGGGTGTCTAGTGATGTGCTAGCGGTGGTTTTAACCCCTGGCTCTGGAGGGGAGAGTGGGGAGCTCTGATATGTAGCATTTGCTGGTTTCTGTGGTATAATTATTCCTGCCACGGCCAATTTCAAGGTGCCAACCCAAAGTCCCTGAAGGAGGAATTAGGAAGAGATGTACACAGTCAGCTGTGGCAAGCTGCTAGGACCAGCCTCCAGCACACCACTGGGTTCACCTTAACCATATCTGCATATATGGTAGAGAGGGTTACAGTCTGTGACGTGGTGTAAGATACATACTCTATTTGGTATCTAGTAAGTAGATAATATTAACGTTGATGGGAGCTAGATTTTGTGTTACTATGTGAAAAGGACTGAAAAAGGAGAAAGAATGTACCCTCTGGTGTTTTAGAATAGGGGACATTGGTGTGAACGCATGGTTTCCAACAGATAGGTAGATATAGAAATAATTATACATGTAATAAATAATTAAAAAATCAATATTACTGTCCATAATAGTTTAATTCTTAAAACAGTTTCTTTTTTCTGAGTACCTTTTGAATTTCCATAACCCAACTCAGCAAGAATGTTTTTTATTTAGTCTTAACTTTTAATAGCTCTGAAATTTTTTCAAAGATCACACCTATGTTTCGATTAATAATGTATACATTTTCTGAAAAGAGGATAAAGCAAGTAGAAATTCTATTTGTTTTATCTGTATATTAGAATGTAGATTCTCTTAGTGTTAAATCGTATCAGTATATGGTCTTCTTAATGTGATATAAACATGCTCATTTTACATTTCACTATCTGAAATGGAAGAGACCTCTAACTGAACATCTGTCTGCTATACTAATAAGTAGATCTGTCTGCTTTGCAGCTGCTTCTGGCACTTCACTAACTTACCAGAATGCCCGGGTGTTATGAAGTCCAGATACCTATATCATTCCTCTCCCTGGTTGAGCTGACTCCTTTTTTTCCTCTCTTTTCAGGTATCTGGCATAATTTCGTCCTTGCACTCCTAGGTATTTTAGCTCTCGTTCTCCTCCCTGTAATTCTCTTGCCGTTTTACTACACTGGAGTTGGGGTGCTTATCACTGAAGTTGCTGAGGTAAATAATGAGAATTACCTGGGGCATCCTTTTCCTGGATTGTGGTATAACACAGCATTTTGTGATGTCAGGAACTTTTATTCAAGTTCTCATATACAGAATGCACAGTTTCTCCTGAAGAAATTACTATAATCCTTTTAAATTGAACAGAAAGTTTTGTGGGAAATACTGGCTTTTTAAAAATACTTAAAATTGTTTCTGTTCTGAGTTACAGAGATAGTATCAAGGTTTTCTACCTGTACTTTGTTGATAAAATGCATCACTTACCTTTACTGTTTATTTTTATAACTGTGCTTTTGAGACAAATGTCCTTACTCCTAAGTAAGAAGATTGAAACCTAGGCTGGCCAGCTGGAACATTTCATGGGAGTTTTAAGTAAATGTCTTCAACTCTGTATTTCACTCCCTTAAGCAACAATTCCTGCAATGGCATCAGGTCTTCTGTTCAGACTTTGAGAAGGGGAAAATTACCGTTGTGAATAACCGACTCACGTATTCATTGTGCTGATGGTATTGTCTGTATATTTGGGACTGTGTTTAGATAAGGACTTGTCTTACAATTTTATCTACTGAGGATATACAAGATAATGAAGGCATTCTGGTGACTACTTTCACAAAAAATTGAATTATCAATTTGGGAAAAACTTTTAATCTTCATAGTTGGCAAGTGAGGTTTTTTCAGTTATGAAAAATTCAAATTATTAGAGAAGTAGGAAAAGCAACTATTGTTGTTAGGTTGATTTTGTTAATGTTCTAGGACTATACATCTTGCTTTGAAAGCTGGATTATTTTCTGCCTTAGTCAAAATATTCTACTTGATTAAATCAGTCTTTAATTATTTGGTCAGATAAATCATAGTTTGTCTTCATACATTATCTGATTTGGTTGTACCCTCTTCCCAAGGACTCACCTGCCATTGGACCCAGAGGCCTTTTTGTGGGAGACCTTGTCACCCATCTACAGGATTGTCCTGTTACTAATGTCCAAGATTGGAATGAATGTCTAGATACCATCGCCTATGAGCCCCAAATTGGTTACTGTATTAGTGCATCAACTTTACAGCAGTTAAGCTTCCCAGTTAGAGGTGTGTATATTTCTTCAGTATAATATCATGCTTCAGGGGTGCCTGGGTGGCTCAGTTGGTTAAGTGTCCAACTCTTGGTTTCGCTTCAGGTTATGATCTCACAGTTCTTGAGTTCAGGCTCCTCATCGGGCTCTTTGCTGACAGCATGAAGCCTGCTTGGGATCTTCTCTCTCCCTCTCGTTCCTGCCCCTCCTCTGCTCACTTGCTCTCTCTCTCAAAATAAATAAGCTTTTTAAATAATAATAATAATAATAATAGTAATAGTAATAGTAATAATATCATGCTTTAAGCAGTAGTACTTGCCGTTCACCGATTCTTAGCCCATTTCTATAGACTTAGTTTGTTCTAATTTCTTTAAAACAAATCATTAAAGTAATAATAGGCACGAACTAGTGTCTTGGTAAGTTGGATACTAATATTTATATATCATTGTTCAGTTTCTAACTAATTTCATAATATACTTGAGTCAGGGCTCTAGTATCTAATTCTTTCCATACTTAGAAGAACTTGTGTTAAGTTAGCATTCAAACTCAACCATAACCAATTAACTAAATTCCAGTAATTAAATACTCCCATGCTATATGGATGGTGTCATATCCAAAGCTATTTGGAATAGAGTTATTTTATGTGGCAGGCATCCAGAGGAAGTCACGTTGGCATCTGAAAATATTTTCTAAAGTCAGATCTGTTGTTCTGTGTTAGCAAGCAACAAGGTAAAGCAAGTTTATTTTCAGATGCTCCCAAATTTATTTTGAGTTCTTTCACCTCTGAAGAATCAGCCTCTTCAGCTCTTTATACAAAATCATGGGGCCCAGATTATTTTGAGTGTTTACAAACACAAATTATATTCACAGATTATATCTTTTTTTAAATGTTTTATTTATTTTTGAGACAGAGAGACAGAGCATGAGAGGGGGAGGGGCAGAGTGACAGGGAGACACAGAATCTGAAGCAGGCTCCAAGCTGTCATCACAGAGCCCAATGCAGGGCTCGAACCCACAAATGTGAGATCATGACCTGAGCTGAAGTCAGAGGTTTAACCAACTGAGCCACCCAGGCATCCCACACAGATTATATCTTAAGGTGAAGAAATACCCTGGATTCTTGGCCGCATCTATGAAAATATTATAAATAATCAGGAGTTACTTCACTAAAGTACTGTGTACAATGGCAGAGTAATAAGAATTGGTTAAAAAATTTTTTTCAAATATAATCTTCCATATATAACCCATTTTTAAGAACTTTTATTACTGTAAAAACTTTTCAAACATACACAAATGTCAAGAAAGTAGTAGAGTGGTGCCTGGCTGGCTCAGTCGGAAGAGCATGTGACTCTTGATCTTGGAGTCATGAGTTCGAGTACCACACTGGGAATAGAGATTACTTAAATAAAACTTAGAAAAGTAGTATACATGGGACCTCATGCATCATTCTCCCAGCTTCCATAATTATCAACATTTTACCAGCTTTTTCATCTAATTAGCGTACTTTTGAGGGGAGTATTTTTAAGCACATCCCAGGGATCATGTCATTTCATCCATGAACTTTAGCATGTCTTTAATACATGATGACTTTTTAACCGTGACCACAGTACTGTTATTCACACCTAACAAAATTAGCACTAATTCCTACTATCTAGTCAGTATTCACTTTTCTCTAGCTGCTTTTTTTATTTTTAAAAAAATATTTATTGATTTATTTTGAGAGGATGGGAGGGTCAGAGAGTGAGGAGAGAAGAATCTCAAGCAGGCTCTGTGCTGTCAGCACAGAGCCCAACATGGGGCTCGAACTCACAAGCCATGAGACCATGACCTGAGTTGAAATCAAGAGTTGGATGCTTAACCAACTTAGCCCCCCAAGAACTCCCTTACCTGCTTTTTTAAATAGTTGGTTTAAGTTGGATGGTATATCTTTTAAGCGTCTTTCACTTTGGAACAGTTCCCCCAGATTTTTTTTGTTTTTCAGGGTTTTTTTTTTGAAATCTCATTTAAGAAACTGTCACTTGTTTTTGTTGAATTGCTTATATTCTGGATTTGTCTGGCTCTGTATTATTATTTTGATGTCATTAACATGTTCAGATAGCCTCCACATTTTCTATAAATGGTCATTAGGTATAGACACTTGATTAAATTCAGGATCCACTTTTTGAGGGGGTGAAAATACTTCATAGGTGGTCTCACTGCTTCCTATTGCATGTCAAGAGGCATACAATGTCTGTTTTTCTCCCCTGTGGTAATGTTAACACTGTTCGGTAGGCTAATCTGATTCTCTAAGGTTGAAATATTTATACATTTCTACTCTTGTCAAGAGTCCTTAGCATCTTCCCAAAAATTACAGATGACAGAAGGTTGGTATATGACCTATAATATGTTCTTCTGTGGAGAAAATAGTCCATTATTTCACACTTCTTAGGTTCTTCATCATTTTCTTCCAATTTCTCTAAATTTGGTGTAATGTGTATTGAATTACAAAAGCCAAACTGACACAGTAATTGGTGTTCTCTCTAGAATTGTTTTATTTAGGACATCTGCATTTCAAATGTTTAAGGTTTTGCCCCTTTCCTGTCAAACAGAATGAAAATGAAAATTTTCCCTGAAATACTCTGAAACTTTTTTTTCTAAGCATTTACTTACTATTTTTGAGAGAGGTAGTGGGGAGAGAGAGAGAGCATGCACAAACAGAGGGAAGGGCAGAGAGAGACAGAGACACAGAATCCGAAGCAGGCTCCAGGCTCCAAGCTGTCAGCACAGAGCCCAATGTGGGGCTCAAACCCACGAAGCGCGAGATCATGGCCTGAGCCAAAGTCAGATGCTTAACCAACTGAGCCACCCAGGTGCCCTTCTGAAACTCTTTCCTTATTAACTTTTTGAGTATTTCCCGTAACAGTGTATTTTGGAGGTATTTGTGTTAAAACCTAAAGCAGATATTACTCTTTCTACTTAATAAAGAAAAAAAAAAGAAAATAATTCTTTAAATCTATTTCATCTCCTTAAGAGTGACTGTACTAGGATACTGTTGATTTTACGTGATGACTCTTCACTATGTCTCATAAACCTGTACCTCTATTTAACCATTTTTAAATGGAGTGCATATATTTAGCCAGTTATAGGAATCTTAATGACTGTAAATTTAACTTAAAATATATACTAACTTAATTTTAATGGCAGACTTGACCACTGAGGCTGTAGACATTTTAAAGAAAGCTAATCGTGCCTAGATGGCTCAATCAGTTATGCGTCCCGACTCTTCATTTTGGCTCATGTCATGATCTCACTGTTTGGGGGGATTAAGCCCCACATCATGCTCTGCATTGAAAGCATAGAACCTACTTGGGATTCTCCCTCTCTCTCTGCTCTCCCTCCCTTTCTCTCTCTCTCAAAATAAATAAACTTTAAAAAAAGAAAGCTGTGGATTAATAGTATTTTATATGCATCTAGGGACATTTTTTATTCTTCATTATAGAGAGAGGGAAAAGATACAATTAAATATGGTAATACAAAGTGGCCAATAATCCAAAAGTGATTCATGTTCATTTTGGAATGAACTTCAGTATACATAATTAAATTTCTAGAAATTTACATCACTGGAAAACAGTAAACCCACCTTAGGAAAAGACCTGACCCTGAAGTTCATGTAAGCTGCCCTAACCAGTTGTTTCTGGCCACTTATCTCTCACAGATGTATTATTAAATTTTTTAAGATATAAAAAAGCTGACTGGATGTTCTCCTTAAAGTATTAACAAGTAAATTTCTGTCAAATTAGATTTTTTAACCTTTTATTTTTTGAGATACAGAGCATGAGCGGGGGTAGGGCAGAGAGAGAAGGAGACAGAATCTGAAGCAGGCTCCAAGCTCTGAGCAATTTCTGTCAAATTAGAAAAAAACGTGGTTGATCTATTTTATGAAATTGTTTGGACCTGCTTTTCTTCTGTTAATCCTTTCCTGTTTGATTTTTAATCATTAATGCACTAAACTACCAATGTCACCAACAGAGGCAAGGCTCGTTCAGTTCCGCCCCTTCCCCTGGTACCTGGGAGCAGCCTAAGGAGCTAGTCCCATGTACTCCTTGGAGACAGAATGGCCTTTCCAGAAAGCCCCAAAACTGGGTCAGGGCTTGGAGTCCTTTGCATTTGAAATAGATCTCTGATCTCATTCTGGGTCAGAACAGAAAACAAAATTTTACCCCCATTCGTAGTCAAGACTACTTTTACAATTACTAGGTGTCCATATGCCCATGTGATTTGAGTGGAATTGAAAGTTACAGAGAAGAACTAGTCTGGCTATTTATTTGGGACTATTTTCCTAATAAGTAGCTTGTATTCTCTCTCTTTCGTTTGAGAGGAGTCCTTTATGTCATCTGCACATAAAGCTAAATTCTTTTTTTCTTTCCTGAAATCATTCTTTCAAGTAAGAAAGACTGTACTCAACAAGTTCAGCATTTGAACTACATTTCCAGGAGCATGTGATTGAAAACTAACGTCAGCTACTCCCTAAAGTGAAGCTTTGAGCTCGGACTCAGGCATCCCCATTGAACAGCTTATATTCATATTCATAGGAGGCAAGGGTATATCCCTGTAACTGCCTGGCAACAGGAATATTGTCCTGTCATACGTATCTCTAACTGAAGTCAGAAAAGACCCTTGTCCACATAGTTTAAGATAATAAAAGGAAAATTCCAGGAATCCGTCCCATATATTTTGAGTACCCAAATTGATTTTATGCCTAAATCTTCTCCAATGTTTGTGAGAAAGTATCTGTTCATTTTGAACATCAAGTTATGATCCATAGTTTTTTTGCTATCCTAAATTGAAGAGAGAATGTGTGTGTGTGTGTTTGTGTGTGTGTGTGTTTATAATTTTTTAACTACTTGTTATTAGGTGATGCTGGTATAAATGGTACTGTAGAACTAAAAATAAATAAACAGGAGGGGCTCCTGGGTGGCTCAGTAGGATTAGCATCCAACTTTAGCTCATGTCGTGGTCTTGTGGTTAGTAAGTTCAAGTCCCATGTCGGGCTCTGTGCTGGCAGCTTGGAGCCTGGAGCCTGCTTCTGATTCTGTGTATCTCTCTCTATCTGCCTCTCCCCCACTTGTGCTCTTCTCTGTTTTTCAAAACTTAAAAAAAAAAAGAAAAGAAAGAAAGAATAAATAATAGGCTTGCCTCCCTGTGTTGGAGCTCTAACTACATTTATATATTTAATAAGCTAGGATAAGAAAATTATTCAGTTCATTTTAGTAATATAGAAAGTAGTGGGGACTATGAACTATAAATTGAAAGAGTCTCTTCTTTCCAGTCTTTTTCTAAAACTAACCTCAGGGTGCCTCGGTGGCTCAGTTAGGCATCTGACTCTTGATTTGAGGTCAGGTCATGAAATCATAATTCTTTAGATTGAGGCCGACATCGGGCTCTGCACTGACAGCATAGAGCCTGCTTGGGATTCTCTCTCTCCCTCTCTCTCTCTCTCTCTGCCTCTCCCCTGCTCATGCACACGTGCACGCTCTCTCCCTCTCTCTCTCAAAATAAATAAACATTTTTAAATAAATAAATAAATAAATAAATAAAATTAACCTCTGGTGGGGCACCTGGCTGGCTCAGCTGGAGCATGTGACTCTTGATCTCGGGTTTGTAAGTTCAAACCTCACATTGGGTATAGAGATTACTTTTAAAAAATTAAAGTAATCTCTGTTCTAGACTATCCTTTGAAGGCTGGACTACTTCTCCAACTATCTTAGGACCCATCTTAGGGTTCATTCAGAATATGCAGGTTCTCCATATGGTAGAATTATGAAAGTGATGTTTTTAAATTACCTAACTGTCTCCCAGAATGAGATTGAAGGGAGAGTTCCAATCCTCCAGAGTTAAATTCAACCTATGAATGCCTCTGGGACCTTTCAATGCAATCTTGAGTGCTTCTTCTAAAGTCGAATTACTGAATTGGCCTGTCATGCCCAGTAAAAGTACAATATGAGAACTGTCTGTGGCATCCCCATCTAATAGGTTAAAAATCAAGTTACAGAAATTGGCCTAGCAACTTGTTCTTTAATGTGATCTAAGTAGAAAAGATTCTAAATTAAAGTTTTTTTAGACATAGATCTATATTTTAAATTGATAAACAGAGAAATATCAAATTTACCTCTCAAATGGCAACAAAATATATAACTCTTTAATGGAAAATTCTGTTTGTCAGGAGATATTTAAACTTGTCAGGATGGCCACAGCCATAGATTTATGTTTTAGCTAGGGTAATGATCATAGGGAGAAGCCATAACATAAAGGTTGCAAATTGGTGGTAGCCCAGAGACCAAATTCAGCCTCAGCAAATGCATCTGGTTTGGCTTATGTGATATTCTTATATTAATTAGATGCCTAACTTTAAAATTCAAGAGGTTTCACGTGAAAGTCTAGATTTCAGATTTCTCTTGGAATAAAGTGGACAGTCTGTGGAATCAGGACCCCAAATTGAGTGGCCTGGCTGCTAATCCCATAAAGCAGGGCATATGTTTTCTAATTCATCATAGTCCCTTCACTCCCTAGTTTTTCCACACACTGTCCACTTAATTTATTTGGAATTTGCTTGGCCCCTTTCAGCATTTGTGTTTCCAGACATGCTGCATCAACAGTGATATCAAATTCTTGACTTTCATTCCTGTATCGTATATATTCTTCCAAGAAAAGTTAGTGATCACACAGCAGATGTAAATTTTCTAAATTTCTACTACAAAGGAATGTGACAGAGAACATCATTTATGTATTTAATGTGTATTGAGTTATGTACCTTATGTAAGATTGAGAAACCTTTTTCTCAAGGAGCTCACAGTCCAGTCAAAGAAACAGACCATGTGATAGGGATTAAGGAGTGCACTTGTTGTGATGAGCACTGGGTGATGTATAGAAGTGTTGGATCACTATATTGTACACCTAAAACTACTATTATACTGTATGTTAACTAACTGGAATTTAAATTTTAAAAAGAAATAGACAATGCCCACATTATTACAGTGCAGAGTTAGTTGTAGATAATGACAGAAATTGGTGGGAGTTGTGGGAGTTGGTGGTGGTCAGTCTTCAGTGGCAAGATGAGGTTGGGTTTCATAGCAGCACCCCTTGAGTTGGGCCTCCACAGTGAGTTTAGTATCAGGAGGCCAGAATGGAAATGAACCTTGGCACCAGAACCTGGAAAGCAGTCAGGGAACTGCTAGTAATTTGATTCAGTGAGATAATAGTATGAGATAAGATGAGAAAAAAGCAGAAATCATTCCATTTTAGGCTATGGAATTTAGATGTGATTTGGGAGTAGTACAGTCTTTGGAAATTTTTTGTTAGACGAGTTACATTCTCATAGTTCTACACTGAAAGATGAATCTGAGGCATTTGGTATGTAGGAAAGACTTGTATATGCTAACTAGGTGGTGAACAAACAACGCTTCTTTAGGTCAGGTGAGGAATTGTAGTCTGCACTCCAATGCAAATATGTAGGAGAAAACTAATGAGGAGGTAAAAATTGGTGGAACTTGGCAACTGATCAGAGAGAACCCTGAAACTGTAGCCTGGATTGGCTAAAAAAAAATTCCTAAACAACATTTTACTTTGTACTTTACCATTAGGGGCGATGGATGATTGATTACAGGCACAGGTTTCTCTGTGCCATTTGCTATTCACAGTTTGCCTTCATATTTCAAGTATAAATCCTCATCTAAACATTAAATACGTGTTCAATTATAAGAAAACAAAAGAGAAAGAAAACAGAAAACAAAACAAAACTGCCCACACAGCCAAGCAATGAAGAAGAGAAACTGACTTGTCAGCTAGTTTGTTTCACTTCTGTTTGTTTCTTCATTTTATGTAGGCCAAGGAGAGATAGGCACAGTGGCTAGGGAGGATCTACTCTAACCAATACAAGATGTCTTCCTCAAATAACCTAGTTAAAAGAAAAAAACTGAAAACCAAACAACAACCTACGGCTAAAATACAAAATCCTTATAAAATCACATTGCATATCAACTAACATTTTCATGCCAGTCCTCTTGAAGACATTCTTGTAATAGAAAAGCTTTTTGTGATACTGGAAAATGTACTTTTTTTTAAATTGTAGTTCTGTGGTAACTTTACTCTTAAATCTGTCTTAGCACATCTATGGTAACATACACATAAGATTATAAGTGTAATTGGTCCCTGATACACATCAATTTATGCTTTACAAGTTTGATATGCTGAGTGCAGGAAACCTTCCAAAATAAACACATGGAAATAATTTTTATTCCACCTGTATCAGTGATTTAGTTTTCTTATTCTGCGCCAAATACAAGTGAGGGAGTTCTCCAAAGAACTTTGAAAAATAAATGAATAATGAGAATAAACAGTTGCCGTATTTGCATTGCCTACCAAAAATGGTAACTGGATTATTGGTATGCAGGCAAATATGCGCACATCTCTGTGGTCAGGTTGGGCTGCCCTGATTTTATGAGGAAAGCCCTAAGGTAAGCATGGAGGCGGGATAGGTATTTGATATAATGGGCATGTCTTTAGTGATGAGAGTCTTTTAGGCATCCTCTCGATCACTCTGCTAGAACCACAGTGCAAGAACTTAGTAGTGACACTGGATCAGTAGCATTAGGGGAGTTAATAGTGTGGCTCATTAAATATTTGTGCTTGACTAGCTGGAGTTACTGCAAAACCTACTGAGACCCTGGAACTCCAGCTTTATTAGTAAGTAAGTTTATAGGAAGACAGGTAAATCTAGGGTAAGTGCTCCTTCTTGATTTCAAACTGGATAAGTCTTTTTGTAATACCATGTCTTTTTTGTAACATTAAATGACTGGTGAGTAGCCTATCAGACTGAACTCTGAGTCGTACAGTTGTTTCCAAATTCATATGCATTTTACTTACTCTTTTTGTCTTGAAAGCAAAATTTTTATTACAAATGTACTTCTATATAACAGATTCTAATTAACTATTTCTCTTTAGCATACAAACGGCTAGATGGTTCGACTGAATGCTGTAACAATCACAGCCTCACAGATGTGTGCTTTTCCTACAGAAATAACTTTAATAAGCGTTTGGTGAGTTGTCCCTGAAGCAATCTTGCTTGTCTGATAGAATTTTTTATAAAATAAGCATATAGAACTAAAATGTAATCTATGAACACTTTTCCCGTTTGCTTCATATCATTTTATTAAAATTTCTACATTTACTTGCCATATTTCATCTGAGAATCTTTAAAAATTTATAGGTATAATATCTTATTTGGCTGAAGTGAAATACTTGAATCTAATTTATAGTAGGTGCACATAAATGGCATTTATTTTAAATGAACTTTGTTCCTAATACGCCCTGTAACATGAAAGATATGAAAGGACTGTAACTTGCTGTTTTTCTTGTTAGTAAATTACTTTAGATATTGACTAATATTTTATTCATAGCATACATGCCTACCTGCCCGGAAAGCAGTTGAAGCCACGCAAGTTTGTAGAACCAATAAAGATTGTAAAAGAAGTTCAAGTTCAAGTTTCTGTATAATACCTTCTTTGGAAACTCATACTCGCTTAATAAAAGTGAAACATCCTCCTCAAATTGATATGTTGTATGTGGGCCATCCACTGCATCTTCACTACACAGGTGGGTACTTACGATGGTGGACCCTCGGAAAATCACTAAGATACCATATATTCTCCATGGGAGAAACTCAGTGCAAATCCTAGCTTGAATTGTACTTATTATAAATTTGACTACTTTTCAAAGTCTTATTAACTTGTTCTGCAGTGTTGTATGAAATTTAGGCATTAGGAAAATAATCTGAATTTATGAAACAAGATGTAACTGAACCCTATGTCTCCCTATGGAGTTCTTTCCATATTTTCTTCACTACCATTTATGTCCAAGTCACATAAATGATCTCTCAGATGTTCTCTGAGAGTTTATTTTTTTTAAATAGTTTATTGTCAAATTGATTTCCATACAACACCCAGTGCTCTTCCCCACAAGTGCCCTCCTCCATCACCACCACCTCTTTTCCCCCTCCCCCTCCCCCTTCAACCCTAGGTTTGTTTTCAGTATTCAATAGTCTCTCAGGTTTTGCGTCCCTCTCTCTCCCCAGCTCTCTTTCCCTCTTCCCCTCCCCCTTGTCCTCCATTAGGTTTCTCCTGTTCTCCTGTTAGACCTATGAGTGCAAACCTATGGTATCTGTCCTTCTCTGCCTGACATATTTTGCTTAGCATGACACCCTCGAGGTGCATCCACTTTCCTACAAATGGCCAGATTTCATTCTTTCTCTGAGAGTTTATTTAATCTATCCAAGTTCCCAAAACAGTGGCAGGAGCAACGTACCTCAGAGAATGCCGGGAGTTATAGTCATAAGACTATAATTTGTGCATAACACATGAATTTTATATGAATATAATTTTCATGGTTTTTTAATGTTTATTTTTTTATTTTTGAGAGAGAGTAAGTTGGGGAGGGGTAGAGAGAGAATCCCAAGGAGACTTCACACTCTCAGCACAGATTCCCACGTGAGGTCTACACTCCCAAACCAGGAGATCATGACCCTAGCCAAGATAAAAAGTAGAGTGCCCAACCGCCTGAGCCAGCCAGGCTCCCCAATGTTTACTTATTTTTGAGAGAGAAAGAGCACACACAAGCAAGCTGGAGAGTGGCAGAGAAAGAAGGAGACAGAGGATCCAAAACAGGCTCCACGCTGTCAGTGCAGAGCCCAATATGGGGCTCGAATTCATGAACCATGAGATCATGACCTGAGCCAAAGTCGGATGCTTTGGCTGAGGCACCCAGGTGCCCCTGAATATAATTTTTAAAATTGTGCTGGCATAATTGTTTTGACAGTGGCTACATGATTGGAACTAAATAGATAACTTCTCCATATTGCTGAAGATAATATAGTCTAATTTTGTTGTACAAAATTTTTTGCATTCCTGGGGTGCCTGGGTGGCTCAGTTGGTTAAGCGTCTGGCTTCAGCTCAGGTCAGATCTCACGGTTCGTGGGTTCGAGCCCCACGTCGGGCTCTGTGCTGACAGCTCAGAGCCTGGAGCCTGTTTCGGATTCTGTGTCTCCCTCTCTCTCTGACCCTCCCCTGCTCGCACTGTCTCTCTCTGTCTCTCAAAAATAAATAAAAAGCATTAAAAAAAATTAAAATTTTTTTGCATTCCTTTTTTTAATGTTTTGTTGAAATGTAATTCATATACCATACATTTGACTTTTTTAAAGTGTACAATTGAAGAGTTTTTAATATAATTGTGCAACCATTACCACAATCTAGTTCTAGAATATCTTTATCACCCCCAAAAGAAACCCCATATCCATTAAGCAGTCACTTCTCATTTCTCCCCACCTCTGAATCCTTTGGCAACCACTAGTCTACTTTCTGTTTCTATAAGTTTGCCTAGTCTGCACATTTCATATAAGTAGAATATTTTGTGACTGACTTCTTTCGCTTACCATAATATCTTCAAGGTTTGTCCATGTTATAGCATGTGTCAGTAGGTCATTCCTTTTTGTGGCAGAATAATATTCCGTTGTATGGACATATCACATTCTCTTTCTTCATTCATCAGTTGATGGACATGTGGGTTTTATGTTACTCATTAAAAGGCTATCTCATTGCTTCATAGTCATATCCTGAGCTACAACCTGGGTCATTCTTCTTATTTATTAGTTTGACACTAAGTGACTCTAGAATACAAATATTAAACTTTTTAATGCTTTATATATTTTTGAGGGAGAGAGAGAGACAGCACATGTAGGGGAGGGGTAATGAGAGAGAGACACACACAGAATTTTGAATAGGCTCCAGGCGCTGAGCTGTCAGCACAGAGCTCGGCACAGGGCTCAAACCCACAGACCATGAGATCATGACCTGAGCTAAAGTTGGACGCTCATCCAACTGAGCTTCCCAGGCACCCCTAGAATGCAAATATATCCTCAACAAATGGGGGGGAAAGTTTCCTTTTAGAATAATTCAGAAATTACTAGGCAATTCAGAAATATGTGCTGTATGTTCTACGTAATTACAGGAGAGTTTGTAAATGTTTTGAGCAAAAACAGGATTATGGAATGCAAAGAGTAGAAGAGACCAAAAGATTCCCCTAGTCTTAATCCTTGTTTTAGCAATAAAGAAAACCAAAATCAGAAAAAGATTAAGTGGCATAATCATTTCGAGTAAATGTGATTTTCAGGTTATCCCTCTTTGAAGGATAAGGACTCTTGATAAATTCTGGCATAGTTTTTAAGTCAATCTCTGTATTTGGTCCTCATACTTGGTATAGCGTCAGTTTCATCTTATTCTCACCTCCAAGTAGAAGTACACACTGGGACCTGAATTTCTGTATTCTATATTTATTAGATGTTCTAGAATACTAGACTATTTTTCTCTGTGGGGCATATAGGCCGCCTGCATATGTTTGGGAAGAGCTTTCTCAGCCAGTTTAATAGACTAGCCCAATTGTCGACCAAACGGGAAAATTTATAATGCTGTTGCTTCTCTATCTGAACAATATTTATTATTCCTTGTTTTTCTTTTTCAGTGAGCATCACCAGTTTTATCCCACGCTTCAACTTTCTAAGCATAGATCTGCCTGTGGTTGTGGAGACATTTGTCAAGTATCCTTCCTAGTGTGAAGACTGTTTTTAAAAGGTGTTACTTGGAAGGTGATTAGGCTTACCTTGAATAGAGCGTGCATAGACCTTACAAGAATCCATTGATAGGTAACAACTGAAAAAGAGACTTTAAAGTTGGAAAAGATTAGGCTGTACCTAGGAAGGAAGAAGTCAGAGGGAAAAGATTGATCAGGGAAGAAGAAAAGTAAAGATTTGGAAAGGGGGAACCCAGAATATAATTAGAGAGATGAATTTACAGGTCTAAGACCTTTTAGTAAGTTTATAAAGAATGAAAGGTCAAAATGCCAGCAAGGTGATGAACTCTGCTCCTTCTGAGCCGGCTAGCTTGGACTAAGTGAAGGAATGCGTAAGGGAGACCAAACTGGTTTCCACTATTAAAATAGCAGTTCAGAGGACAAAATCTCATGTGTTCTTTAGATATTATGTTTAAATATAAAAACTTTTTAAAATTTATTATGAAGAATTTGAACTGAACACTTTTTTTTAAATTTTTTTAATGTTTTATTTATTTTTGAGACAGAGCAACAGAGCATGAGAGGGAGAGGGGCAGAGAGACAGGAAGACACAGAATATGAAGCAGGCTTCAGGCTCTGAGCTGTCAGCACAGAGCCTGATGCGGGCCTTGAACCCACAAACGTGAGATCATGACCTGAGCCGAAGTTGGAGGTTTAACCGACTGAGCCACCCAGGTGCCCCAGAACTGAACACTTTGGAAGGGTTCTTTATTTTTGTCATTTTTTTCTTTTTTACTTTCTGAATTTTAAGTTTATTACTAAGCATGGATTTTTTTTTAATTCCAGTATAGTAAACATATGGTATTATATCAGTTTCAGATGCATAATACATATTTTTGTCAGTTTTAAATCATTTTCATTTCCTTCCTCAATAATTTGCAAAAACATGAAAGGGGAAACAAATGAACAGTTACTAAAAGATAAGTACAATCAAGATTATACCTTGTAGATTGTAGCTTTGTCTCAGAGATTTATGACATATATAAGCTTTTAGATGGCAGTAAAATACAGTTATATTTATGTTACAGTTAATATTTATACTACTTATAAAGTGTACACTAGTTAGAGATAATAGTAAAATAGAGTTGAAGGGGCCAAAATCTTTGTTTTCTAACATAAGGTAACACTTTGTAGGGATCGAAAAGTAATTTTCCCTCATTGCTGATTGCTTCCATGTTCCTTTCCCTTATTGTGTCACTAAAGTATTACAGAGATTCAGTCTTCCTCGGAGTTTGTTATAGAGTGCCTTAGTTTACAAATAGTTGGCCCTTATTTTTCTAGCCAAGGTTTTTGAGCTTTGAAATAATATAAGTAATTTATTTTAAATAGTAGAGATCTAAGAAGGAATGTCCTATAGTGGTCAGCAGAGATTTCAAGAAAGCAGGGAAGTGAACTATAATCTCAAATCCAGCCCTAGTAAAGTATCTTCTGATTACCAGAAATGTGGTTTCCACTCAGACCTCACAGTTGGGTCCTTAACTGATTTTACCTAGGTACCTGATTTCCCTCTCAGGAGCTCTGGCTATTGTTAATGCAGTGCCCTGCTTTGCTTTGGATGGTCAGTGGATTTTAAACTCTTTCCTAGATGCCACCCTTACCTCAGTGATTGGAGACAATGATCTCAAAGATCTGATAGGATTTTTCATCTTGCTTGGTGGCAGTGTACTTTTGGCTGCCAACGTGACGCTGGGACTCTGGATGGTTACAGCACGGTAATATTTGCACTCATCTGGCATAGTGATCCTTGGTATGAAATATGCAGTGTTTCCTTAAAATTACATTTTAACCAACAACTTAAAGCTCCTCCTGTATCAGAATATCCAAACTCTGGGATGGGGGATAAACAGAAGAAACGAAAGGCATAGTCTCTGACTACACTCTAATTTTAAAGACTGAATTTAACAAACTTCAAAGACTGAACTTAACAAATTTCAGATGCTCGTGGAACAATTTCTAAACAAGTGAAAATTCATGTTAAACCATTTTGTGCAACTCCATACCGTATTGCAGTAGTGTAAAGGAGAACAGAATTAGGTGGAATTAATTGGGGCAAACTTCTTGAAAAAACATCATCAATCCAGATTTGAAGAAGACCAGACTCTGGCCAAGTGGAAGGGTGAGCATTTTCTTGGCCTGTATCTCTTGTCCTTTGTCTTGTTTGAAAAGTATCTTAAGATTTAATGGTGTATTGCTTTGTACTCTGACAATTGAGGTCTGATTACAATTAATAAAATTCTATAAAAGAATCTGCTGACATGAAAGGGAGAATTTTTGTCAAATGATGCCAAGTAAGTAAACAAAGTAAAAAGTAGGACCTACAATACCATGACACGTGTTTTACCCCACAAGAATTGTCTCTTTGACAATGTCAGATGTCCCCATGCCCTCATAAAGCAGCACTAGCCTTAATATTTAGAGTCAGCTGCAAGAGGTATCTTCCACCTGCAGGTTGTGAGCTGAGGAAGTTAAAGTTAAAGATCCCAGTCCTCTAACAGATCACAAGACAGATCTGCTGCAGTCCTGGTTACCATTCTCTACAGAGCTTTGAAGCTCGAACCCTTCGAGGGTAGACATTTTCTCTTGTGCTGCTGGGGTTATCTGGGGCCTAGGTCGTGGGTTCCTCTCTTAAAGAAGCATCTACCTTAAGCTCTCAACCATACTTTGTCCTCCCCAGCAGCTTCTATGTTTCTCTATATTGAGTAATTAAATGCCTAGTCCTTACTTTCCGTCTTTCCCCTAAGGCTACCTCTACGAATAGAGGGAAGACTTGGTAGTACAGAGAGAATGGCTACATGCGTGTACAGATGTGGATTTGCCAGAGCCTGGGAACTGGCTCTTGAGCCTAAAAGTCCCCTAGGTGGTTCAAGGTCTTTTTGGACTGGAGATGTAGGCTGGAAGATCCAGAAAGTCAGCAGGCCACTGTGAAGCTATTGGTCTTCTAAGTGTATGAGCATGTAATTCTTTGATGAAAAATATGTGCTTCTCTCATGCACTCCAGAACATTAACAGCCATGTACCCAACTTCTTCACAAGTGAGATATTCCAGGGTATTTACCTTTTTCCCATCACTGTGTTGCTCTTCAGGCACTAAAACTTTTTAATCATTTTTAAGGAACTTTTTAGACTGTATTTATTATAAGTTTGCCTGCCTTCTTAAATAGAAATTGTAGATGGAATATACTATTAAGATTTTATTAATGGCTTGTGGTCATCAGTTATTACCACTACTAAAACTATACAAAAATTTGTTTATCCCAGAAAAAAGGCATTTGTTATATTCTTAGGTAGATAGTCATTTGGGATCAAAGACTGTTAGCAGAGTGAGCTCAGACCTGCTTAGGTAGTAGAGCTTGGGGAATGCCATGAAATACTTGTATAATTAATTCAACTGCATGAACTAAGCATTTTACTAATCAACATGATGTATATGTACAGGTCAGTTTTTTAAAACTGAGAAAAAATTCTTAATAGAGGAAATCCTACCCATTAACTTCTTTTTCTGGGGAAAAAAAAAAACTAACTTTCTTGTAGCATTTGAGTATCTTGGTCTGTTGCTCTATAAGGTCAGAATTTTGGAACCACTTTTTTTAGGATATTGAGCAGATCAGTTGCATTTGTATAGAAATGGCCTTAGCATGCAAATAAGGAAATGTTATTGGTAGTCTGTTCAGCTTGACTGTGGCTGTGGGCACTTCTGGAGTAAGGACCATGTCATACTCATTTTGCATCCCTGGCACAGTCCATGAGACATAAATACTTAATAAATGTGGTTGAATGGATGATGAATAGTATTATTTATGGATTAGAAAAGCATGTTTCTATTTAAGTAAGCTATAAATAGTATTATTGAATATTTACTGTAAATATGTGTTAACATAAAAAAATAACTTGGAAGGTCTTTGTGTCCCTGGTATTATCATCTATATGAAAATAAGCCATTTCAATTTCTGTAGAGCGATTAGAAAAATGAATTATTTTGAGGATTTGAAGAAAATGTTCTTCCTGTGTTGTCATGTTGTTTAACAGTAAAATTTTATTTTCAGTGTTCCTACTCTACAATGTTTACATTTTCAAGAGGGTTTTTATTTTAATCTCCGACAATCTATATAGAACATATATATTCTTTTCATGTCAGTTTGAAAAGACATGCAGTTAAACTTGACGTTTTGATAATCGCTCTTATCGGTCATGGTCATCTATTCTAACAGCCAAGTTCAAACAAGCACTTCATGGATACATGGCTCTCAGTCATCAGTTTGTCCTGTGGTTTTTATTGAACATCCACATAATTGATGGTGCACAGGTGTTTTTTTCTACAGATCTTTTGACTGTGCTGTAATTCATTCTTAGTATTTAACTTGAAGATACCATGGTTCCTGGCATTTGATGTTTAGCAATAAAAGAATAAGTGTGTACCAGCACTGTATGTTTTATCATCATCTACGTGTTGTCTTTGTTTTAAAAATTATATTCTTTTCTGTCAAAATTGTTCCCTTTACAATACAGTATGATCTTTGTTGTTTTTAAATTCTTGATTCTAAAAGCAGATTTCAGTTTTTATCAAGCAACCTGTGTATGAGAGTTGTTGCAGGCCACAGAAAGAAGTCTTTTTTTAAATGCGATTCCTGTGCTCTCTCTACTGTTTTGGTAATGGCCTGTTTATGGATGGAGAAGGAGGACTATCATGTTTCCTGTCAATAGTGTCTGACAGAAGGTTCTCTAAGTCAGTCTGTGTTTCTTAGGAATTCATGGAAAAGTATTTCAACTCTGACATTTGATTGATCTTGACCTTTTGCTCTAGCACTTCCTCCCTTGTCTATAGAACCAGCTTCTCCCCCTGCCTCTTTCTCTCTCTCTCCCTCTCCCCGCTTCCCCTTCCTCCCTTCCTCCCTCTCTCTCTTTGTCTCTTCCTCCCCCACATACACACACATGCACATGTTCTCTTTCTAGATTACTTAAAGGCCAAATAAAATAGGCTGGAAATTTACCCCAATTCCTGATTGGCTAGTCTCATTCCACTCCTTTTTGCCTTTGATTTCATTCTATTACAATTAAGAGCCACAAGACTAGATGACTGATTATCTAAACCACTTTTTTTTTTAGCAGCTTGAGATACCATTAAATACCATAAAATTCACCTGTTTTATGTGTACAATTCACTGTAAACTATTTTTCTATTAATGACTACTCAAAACAATAGTATACACATGCTTTAGTATAATCTAACATTTTAGGCAAATGAACATGTGATACAAGACTGAGAAGAAAGAAAATGTTTCATTTATTTCACAGCTTTTTGAACTCTGGAGTGGTTTTCAGTACTGAAAATAGAGTTGAGTAACAAATTATTTTCAAGGTAAAGCATGTAGAGGGGCGCCTGGCTGGTCAGTAGAGCATGTAACTCTTGATCTCGGGGTTGTGGGTCATGAAGTCCAGCCCCACATTGGGTGCAGAGATTACTTAAAAATAAAATCTTTTAAAAAAAAAAAAGGTAAAGCATGTGGATATATTTTCTTTGAGACAATAAGCCATTTTAGTCAGTGAATTTGCAAGCTACTCTTGCTGTTCATAATAATTTGAATAATCCATTGTATATTTTAATCAGACTATGGCAAATGAATTCAATGAAAGGAAAGCCTCTATTTCAAAACCTAATGCCACAATAGATTATACTCAGGGTGGAGGTAGGAAAAAAAATGACTAAAGGAAGTTACCAAGCAAGTTTTTTATTGTCTAATTTAGTTTCCCATTGAAAAAAGAGAAAAACATCCTTATATCATAGTTTTATTTAGCTTAAGATTGATGGATATGCAATAGTTGTCCCTTCTTATTAACTGGCCGTTTCTCACAGTTTTCTCCTGACCTGCTTCTGACACCTTAAGAGGAGGGAGAACACAGAAAGATCTAAGAGCAGAACCCTGTAAGTGTCTGTCTATCCTACAAAATTGAAGTCTTGCTTTATCTTAAATTTATGTAAATTTTGCACTCCATTCATCAAGTACCATAAAACCAGTTCTCTTAAAGATATGAAATTCTAAACTGCAAAATAATTAGATGCTAAGAATATTAAGATTTTTTTTCATGTCTAAAGCACATTGATAGAAAGTAGTTTGTAACAGCCTGTCTGTAGACTAGTGACAGTCTATGATGGGGTTTTTGTTTGTTCATATTGAAATGAGAAAAATAATATATGTTGTATCTAATTACAAAATAAGGAAAATGTTCTTGTGTTATTATAAAGTGCCTTCTGCCCTTTATCAAAGAGCTCTCCTTTATTCGGATTGTGGAGAAACATACTTGAGTTTACTTAGCACTTCTAGATGCTTTGCACAATGTCTCTCTAGAACTGACATTCATCAGCAAGGGGTGAGGATTCCATGTTTCTCCATGCCCTTCCCTCCACCTGAACTGTCTGACTTTCATGTCTCACAAATGTGTTGTGTGTAAAATGGCATTTCCCTTTAATTTGCATTTCTCAGGTTAATAAAATTGCACATCCATAACTTGTTTAGCCGTTTACATTTTTCATTTTTCCAATTGCTTATTGATGTCCCTTGGCTAGTTTTCCATTGAGCTTACTAAATTTTTCTTATTGATCCATAAGAATTTTTTGTATATTCTAGATTAGGGGGTCAACAAACTGCAGCCTGCAAGCCAAATCCTGCTCACCACCTATGTTTATAAATAAGGTTTTCTTAGAACACAACCACATTCATTCATTTTTATATTGTCTATGGCTGCTTTCATGGTAGAGAAGTAGAGTTGAGCAGTTGCAACAAAGACCATATCACCCAGAAATCCTAAAATATTTACTATCTGTTTACAAAACAACCCATGTTCTAGATATCATCTCTTGTCCATTTTGGATGTTGCAAATAATTTTTCCCAGTCTATCAGCCACCTATAAATTTTATTTATGAAGTTCCAATGTTGAAAAGCTATCTTTAGTTTGATGTAGTCAAATACATTAATTTTTTGATTCATTGTTTGTGTTTTGTGGGTATTACTGGAAAAGTGTTGTCCTTCCCAAAATCACAGTAATATTCTATACACTTCTATTTGCTTTAGAATTAGACTTTCACAATGAGCGCTTTGATTTCCAGAATATATGGTGTGAGTTAGGAAATCCAGGTTTATTTTTCTCAATATATAGCATGAACTATTTTTAAAATAGCTATGACAATATTTTCATATAAGATTGTTAAACAAAGTTTACATGAAGCTCTTAATATGGTGCCTGGTATGCTCGAGATATTACTCTGTACCTAAATTACTTATTTTCAGAATGCAGAATTTTGACATAAATTTGCCCTGATATCCCCATCCATACTGGTGTTTGATCCCGCCTCCTTCTGGTATGCCTTCTTGGCTTCCACTACCTTCAGACTAGCTCTGGTTGTCCGGAGTGTCTTCCAGGACTTGACCCTTTTAAATATTTCTTCCTCCAATCAAAATAAATCAAAACTCATAATATTTAAGATGTTGGCTAAAGATTTAGCTCACTGAAACTATTCAAAATAACCTGTTTATGGATATGTTCATTGATAGTAACTTAGGCATTTAAATCTGTTCTTACCCAAACAATATCTTAACTCAGAAGGAAGCACTGTGACAAACCACTATGAGGGAATTTCAGGTAGAATGGACTTTGAAGACTACATCAGACAATAGAAAGCTATCTATCTAGTCTCTGCATAGTTTGGGATATTGCGTTTCAAAATAAGCTATTTTTTTAATGTTCATTTTGTTTTGCATTAATTAAAAAAGAGGCTAAACTTTCTTTTTTAATGTGTATTGTTTTGTAGATTTTTCTCATCCACATCCTTTGTCCATATTTCCCTGCAGTGCTCATCACCTTCTTACTACTTCTCATCACTAAGGGTTCACATTTGTTCTGAGGGTTTACAAACATATTTGACCATACTTTAGCCTCTTTTCCAGGTCCCTGACTTTCATACTTTATTCCTAATATTGTTTTCTTCCCTTTCAATCCATTTGTTTCCTTCCTTTAATGGTTTCTATTTTTTTTTCTAGGCTGTATGTATCACCAGAAATCTACAATGGGAGGTAGCACTTTGCAATTTACAAAATGTTCACATCTCCACAACAGGGCATCCCCTTTTCTGTTATGGAAATGCCTGGGGGGGAAAAGTTGGTAATGATGATTTTGGTAGAGAGTATAGAATTGGAGCAGGAGATAGCTAATGTGATTTCCTTGGCCTATATAGAAAAACAATTTTCTTGCTAAGAAAAGAAAGGGGCGCCTGGGTGGCTCGGTTGTTTGAGCATCTCACTTCGGCTCAAGTCATGATCTCAGGGTTTGTGGGTTTGAGCCCCATGCTGGACTTGGTGCTGACAGCGCAAAGCCTGCTTCAGATTCTCTGTCTCCCTCCTCCTCTCCCTGCACCTCCCCCCAGCTTGCACTCTCTGTCTCTCAAAGATAAATAAACATTTTAAAAACATACACATTTGTTATAGAGAACATGTTAAAAGAAAAAAAAACATGTTAAAATGAAAGTAAATTATAATTGATTGAAAAACTAGGATTATATTATACAATAACTGGTAAACTGCTTTTTAAACTTGATGATGTAAGCATTTTTCAATGTTATTAATATTCTAGTGTTATTTAAATGGATATATAATATGGCAGCATTGACTATGCCGTAATTTTCTTTTCTTTTCTTTTTAAGTAAGATTTACATCCAGCCTGGAGCTTGAGCTCACAACCCTGAGATCAAAAGTCACATGTTATAGCAAGTGAGCCAGCCAGGCACCCCTGAATATGCCATAATTAACCAACCCCTATTATTTCCAGTGTTGCAGTGTTATAAACAAAGTTGTGAGGAATATCCTTATAACTAAGTCTTTTTGTATATCCAAGATTTTTTGGATAGTTCTAGAAACTCAAGATAATCTTAAAAGAAAAATTACTGGGAGCACCTGGGTGGCTCAGTCGGTTAAGCAACTGACTTCAGCTCAGGTCATGATCTCATGGTTTGTGAGTTCAAGACTCATGATGGGCTCTGTGAAGATAGCTCAGAGCCTGGAGCCTGCTTCAGAGTCTGTGTCTCCCTCTCTCTCTCTCTCTCCTGCTCATTCTCTGTTTGTCTGTCTGTCTGTTTCTCTCTCTCTCAACTCTCTGTCTCTCAAAAATAAATAAATATTTGGGTGCCTGAGTGGCTCATTCGGTTAAGCGGCCGACTTCAGCTCAGGTCATAATCTTGCAGTTCATGAGTTGAAGCCCCGCATCAGGCTCTGTGCTGACAGCTCAGAGCCTGGAATCTTCTTCAGATTCTGTGTCTCCTTCTCTCTCTGCCCTTCCCCTGCTCATGCTGTCTCTCTTTCTCTCAAAAATAAATAAAAATTTATAATAAATAATAAATAAATATTTTAAAAATAAAGTTTCAAAAGAAGAAAAAGAAAAATTACTACCTTCAAATGTAAACATTTTATATCTACATATTGCTTTGTTGCATTTACATTTTTCCTGTTAATTGGATATGCAAAAATGGCATATCATTTTAATTTGCATTTCTTTGATTAGAAAAAGGTTGAACATTTTTAAGTCTATTTATTGATCATTGTATTCTTTTTGTTTATCCCCATATTTTGCCCATTTTTCATGGGAGTGATTATTGTCTTACTGCTTTTCATCATAAGCTCAGTTCTACCATTTGGTTTGTTACATGTGAATAAATTAAAACCTCATTTAATGGGGCACCCGGATGGCTCAGTCGATTAAGCTTCTGACTTTGGCTCTGGATGTGATCTTGTGGTTTTTAAGTTTAAGCCCCACATTAAGCTCCACACTGCTAGTGTGGAACCTGCTTGGAGTTCTCGCTCACTCCCTCTATCTCTACTCCTCCCCCGCTTGCGTGCTCGCTTGCTCTCTCTCTCTTTCTCTAAATAAATAAATAAATAAATAACCTCATATAAGTCTAGTGCTAATGCTTATTTTTCTGTTTTTATATATCATGATCTTTCAAGCTTTGTCTAATGTTTTCAACCTTTGGTAAAATGTTTTCAGACCTTTCTAAAGATTTTATAAATATTCACACATATTTTATGATAATTTTATGATTTTGATTTTTCAAACATTATCATCTTTAATGTACATGCACTGTACTTTGATGTTGGCATAAAATAGGGATAGAACCTTGTGTTTTGTTATCCACAAATGTTTAGCCAGTCATCTCAAAGATGGTTAGTCTTTTTTTAATATTTTGTTATTTTTTGAGAGAGCACAAGCCAGGAGGAGGCAGAGACAGGGGGGGACAGAGGATCAGAAGTGAGCTCCACACTGATAGCAGCAAGCCCAGTGTGGGGCTTGAACTCACAAACTGAACCATGAGATCATGACCTGAACCAAAATCGAAGCTCAACCTACTGAGCCATCCC
The DNA here is from genome assembly GCF_006229205.1 of Suricata suricatta. NCBI lineage: Eukaryota > Metazoa > Chordata > Mammalia > Carnivora > Herpestidae > Suricata > Suricata suricatta. The sequence continues at coordinate 16,775,634 of NC_043717.1, forward strand.
AGTGCCCCGCAAAGGAGATGGTTAGTCTTAAGAGATTTTTTTTTTTTTTAGAGAGATAGAGAAGGGCAGTTCTCTATCTCTCTAAAAAAAGGGAGAGAGAGAGTGAACCCAAAGCAGGCTCCACACTCAACACAGAGCCCCACATGGGGCTCAAACTCAAGAGCCGTGAGAGCATGGCCTGAGCTGAAATCAGATGCTTAACCAACTGAGCCATGCGGGTTGTCCCAGGTGGCCCAGTCTTATGAGATATTTCATGCCAAGAGGAAGAGGCATACCTTTATATATCCTTTGGAGAGAATAGATAATAAGTGAAATTATTTCTCTCTTGATAAATCATTCTTATTTGTAAAGGATGCACCTATTATTTACTTTTTCAATTCCGTAATACAGAAAATTGAGAATATATCTCATACTTTAATTGAAAAGAGTCCTTAAAACATTTTTTCCCTAAGGTGGTTTTATTTTTATTTGAAATAGTGTTTCTCATTCGTATGCAATACAGATTAGCAATTTGGAGGTTATCCTTAATATATATCATTATCTAAAGATACTGTTTTCATCCACTTCTTAATTTTTTTTTTGCTTCTTAGATGTTCAAGCTTTAAATTTTCTCTCTGTGGATTATTTAATATTAGTATTTAAAGGTTTAAAAAATCTATCTTTGGAATAGACATCCTGATTTTAAAGTAAGTATCTTCATCTGTTTTAAGTATATAATGATTAAGTTTGGAACACTGCATTAATCATAATTTAAAATCATGAAAATAAGAGGTAATGAAGATACTATGAATTTGTATTTTGTTATAAAATTTGAACAAGTGTGCTTTTTTCCACATTTAAAATGTTTTCTTCTGAGATCACTGTAGTTGGTTTTTTAATTTGCCAAATCTTAGAATATGACTCTTATAAATATGCTACTCTAAGAGATGCTTACTGAATTTAAAAGATTCCATTTTTCTTGCTTATTCCCATTGTATAGTCACTAGAACTGATACATGTATTCTTTCATTCAGTTAAGAAATATTTATTGCTTACTTACTACTGTGTTCTTGGCACTATTCTGGGCTCTGGGAATACAGCAATAAACAAGACAAATTTTCTCTTTTTATTTTGTAAGGAAAAATACCATTTGTTTTTAAAACAATAAATAGGGGCGCCTGGGTGGCTCAGTCGGTTAGGCCTCCGACTTGGGCTCAGGTCAGATCTCACGTTCGTGGGTTCGAGCCCTGCATCAGGCTCTGTGCTGACAGCTAGCTCAGAGCCTGGAGCCTGCTTCTGGTTCTGTGTGTCCTTCTCTCCGCCCTTCCCCATCTCATGCTCTGTCTCTCTCTGTATCAAAAATAAATTTAAAAAAAAACATTAAAAAAAAGTTTAAAACAATAAATATAAAATATATGCTAAGCACCACTAAGTGTTGCAGGCTTGGAGGTAGCAAGAGAATAAGCTGAGAAAGTTATCAGAGGCCAAGTCTTACAAATATGTTTTGGACTTTAGTCTATTGCAAATGGAGAGTCATTGAAAGTTTCAAGCAAAAGAGTGCTGTAATCAGATTTGCATGTCATTGGATCACCTTGACTGAGGGTAAAGCATAGATTGGTGGGAGGCAAGTCTGGCAGCAATGAAATTGATTAGGAGACTATTTTAGTCATCTTGGCAAGTGCTGATGATGGTGGCAGTAGAGGTTTGAAAGAGGGAAGAGGACAAACTCAAAAATGGGATCCACTGTATTTGACGGTTTCATGTAGTTTAAGTTCAGGAAGGAGTCAAGAAGACTTCAGGTTTCTGGCTTGGACAATTAAATGATGGCAGTGCCATTAACAACCAGGGAACAGCAAGGGAAAAAAAGGAGCAGTTCAATTTGGAACTCTTGAGTTTGACTGCCTGGGAGATATTGTCTGGAACTCAGTAGAAATTAGTTGGAGACACCATGTATGAGCTGATGCACTCCAAATATGTCATTCAAACCGTGGGCGTGGATAGTCTGGGGAGAAGGTAGAAGAATGAAAAGGAAAAAGAAGGTGTCCTGAGATAGAGCTCTCAGGAACACCAGTATTTAGGTTAAAAGGGTTTTTTCATACATTACATTTTTGAATTCTCCGAATAACCTTACAATCATTTTATTTGTCCTATTGATTAGGACATTTAATGGAGTGAAAGACTTGGCTAGGATCACACATTCAGTCCGTAAAAATGCAAGGATGAAAAACAGGTTCTTTTAGTCCCAACTCTTGCATTCTTTGTTATACCGTAATTTGTCATTTTTTCTTCGAGTGTTTTTTTAATTATGGTGAAATATACATAACATGAAATTTGCCATTTTAACCATTTTAATTGTACAGCTTAAGTACTTCACATTGTTATGCACATTATCATTACTGCCCCTCTCCAGAAATCTTCATCTTACAGAACTGAAACTCCATCCCCATTAAGCAGTAACTTCCATTCCCCACTGTGCCCTGGCCCCTGAAAACCACCATTTTACTTTGTCTCTAGGAGTTTGACTATTCTAGGTACCTCATATGAGTGGAATCATATTTGTCCTTTTGTGACTGTCTTATTTAACTTAGGCTAATGTCCTCAAGGTTTATCCATATTGTAGCCTATGTTCTTCCCACGTTTTGTAAATATGCTCATGGCATTCACCTGTGACTTCATGTGTCCTGTTTCGTTTCCTGGTAAACTCTGTGAGGACTGTGACTTTGCTTATTCTTGGTATGGCCACCCTCACAGTGCCGAGTTCATAACAGTAGTCACTGAGCTCTCTTGACTGGATGGCTACTGGCCACTCGAAAGTAGAAAGTGATCCTCCTCTTATATTATACTTGTCAATTTCACACCTACTCTCAGCTGCTGGAGACAAAGAGATGGCTGAGCATAATTGTTCTCTCTGCAGTGGAAGTCCAGACATAAGTTTCCCTGGGTTGGAGGTTTAGCAGAAACATGAATTTTAGTCATGTACAGTTAGCTCCCTTCTCACTGTAAAAATCATGTGTGCAGTATTCTTCAAAAAGAGGAACTAGGCGCCTGGGTGGCTCAGTGGGTTAAGCATCCAACTTTGGCTCAGGTCACAATCTCACAGTTGATGGGCTCAAGCCACACATCAGGCTCTGTGCTGACAGCTCAGAGCCTGGAGCCTGCTTCCAAGTCTCTGTCTCCCTCTCTCTCTGCCCCTCCTCCATTCATGCTCTGTCTTTCTCTGTCTCTCAAAAATAAATAAAAGTGTAAAAAATATTTTTTAAATAAAAGTAAAGAGGAAGAAATCTTTTAGTATTATTAGATAAGTGAAAGTTTCATAATGTTTTTCGCCTCCCCTGAGAAAACTTAAAGTGACTCATCACATTATGGTAAGAATGAACTCTTTAGATGATTGATCATCCATCCCTGATGTTATCTGAGGGTGCGGGAGACCCATTTGACTTGTCTTGCTAATTATTACATAGTTCCTATAAACATTGAAGGACACAAAGAGGAGAAATGGAATAAGAACTATTTTGAGTCCAGGTTTTAGCTCTGCCACCTACTAGTGACGTTGCTAGGGGGAAAACTCTGCGGTTCCTTCTCACTAGCATGCCCATGCTTCCACCTCTGTGGGGCGGCAGAACTTCAAGCAGAAGCGTGGCTTCAGAGCCCAAGAGAGAATGTAACAGGTCAGGAACAGCCCCAAGAACTCATAGACCTTCATCTTGTCTGACAGGAGGCGCTGCTGGACCACGAGTCACCAGTCCCACTGCTGAAGCAGAATGTCCAAGGAGTATGTCTGAAAAGCAGAGGTCATCTGCTCCAGGGAAGAAAGACTATGCTTAAACCAGCCTACCTCTACTTCAAGAAACGGCTCTGAGAAGAGAGGCGACCTGAGGGATTGACCCATGTTTCTGAGCCAGGACCTCTAGCACACTTTGGAGACTGGTGGCATAAAATAATTGGATGCAACCTGAAAAGTAAGGTTGTTGGATATACTTAATGACTTCCCTCTGTGTGTCTACAAAAGCACCAGTAGCACATTTTTCAAATCTGTAAGTTCTGAGAACAGGCCACACATGGAATTTTAAAGAACCTCCCTTACCAAAGGGAAATCAAGCAGGCTTTTATTTTAGCAACTTACTTATAACCTTAACCTACTTGTGGTTGTTTTATGTAGAATGAAATATTTATCATACTGGATTGGGTTTCTTAAATCTCTTTTTTTTCCTATTACTCATTCTCAGATCAAAATGGGAAATGTAGAGAGGAGGTAGCTATTTAGAATGTTCAAGGGGGCTCCTGGGTGGCTCAGTTGGTTAATCCTCCAACACTTGATTTCAGCACGGGTCATGATCTCACAGTTCATGGGTTCAAGCCTGGCATTGGGCTTTGCACTGAGAGCACGGAGCCTGCTTGGGATTCTCTGTCTCCCTCTTTCTCTCTCTGACCCACCCGCGCATGCACACTTGCTTGCTCTCTCTCAAAAATAAATAAAACTTAAAAAAGAAATAATAAAGACAGAAGGCTCATAGAACTTTGGTAACACTATACTTTTTTAGATTGAGGGACATTCTCCCAAAATGTTACATGGCACACACTTTTGGTGGCCTACTAAAAAGCCGTTCCTCTTTTACCTTCTGGCAAGGTCTGCTTCCTATAATAAAGGCTAAAAATGCCAGATACTCTCTCTCCCAGCCTGGCCATGTGGCCCAGGTTTGGTCAGTGAGCCTTTCAGCAGCACTCTCTCTAGATGCTTCTAGAAAGATTTTCCATCCTGATGAAAGCAAGATATTCAAGGAGAGGTTTGTTTCCAACCTCTTCCTTCCTGTCATTTCATAGGCTGTTACAGCTGCGGAGACCATATTGCAGCCTTTAAGCAGTAGAGCAAAGCGAACATGCTGAGAATGGCAACATATGGGGAAGGAGAGAGCCTGGGTCACTGACAGCACTGTTGAGCCCGGATGACCATCCACCTCTGAACTTCTTAGGTAAGAAGATAAAACTTCGCGTTATATCCGCCACTCTTAGTTGGCTATTCTTATTCACAGATGAAAGAAAGCATCTTAACTGATTCAAGAAGATTTTGAATACAGTTCAGAGGAAACTTTTATATCAAATATTTACTAATTATCCCTCAGATATTTACTAATTATCCCTCAGATATTGAGAAGGGCATATGAGTGAACATGAGCATACGAGGAAGTCCTTATCATCTTGGGTTAAATGGAAGCTCCCAGAATAGAACCCTGAGGGTTGATCTGGTGATGCCTCAGGTTCCATTCTTCATAATGTCTGAAAAAGACATACTGCAACAGTGAAAATGTATGTTATGAAAATTTTTTGGCCAAATTTATTGACACAATTATTGGAAAACCATTCAAAAATAATTGGTTTAAATTTTAAGAACAAAGATGACTGATAATCTTAATTATTAAAGATTTTTCTTAAGGATTTAATTCAGATGTGTCATTTATCCTGATTGTAATCAGAATTTTAAATTGTCCTATTTGAAATGCCATTTAAATTTTCAAGATTGAAAATAGAATTCATAAACAAAGCAGCTTTGAAATTGTTTCTGTAATGCTTTAGAAACCCAGATATCTGACCTTGTCTTTTACTTAGTAAAACAGAAAAGGTCACTTGCTCATATAATATTGTCATTCACAGCTAATTACATTATGAAAACTTTAGATTATATGGAATCTAAATTTATATGGAACCCATATATTCTATTTATAGATTTGAAAAATGTTATACTTAGCAATTGCTGTCCATTTTACTTTTCCATTTATTTGCTGTGGTAAGACATACAATTTACTAAAATGTATTAGATCAAGTTGAAAAAATGAAATTAATATGAAAATAACTATAAAGGATGTTAGTGCCCAAGCTGTCCATCTTTTCTATGTCATTCATCCGGACATAAAAGAGTTTATTAAATAGAATTAAATATACCGTATGTACCACACCAGTGCTTCTCCACCAGGAAGACTGTGTCCCCTAGGGAATATTTAGAGGCACTTTTGATTGTCATTAGGGTTGAGAAACTCTGGTCTACTACAAGCACCTTAATGTTTAAAATATAATACAGGGGCACCTGTCTGGCTTAGCCAGTAGAGCGTGTGACTCTTGATCTTGGGGTCCTGAGTTCAAGCCCCAAGTTGAGGGTAGACTTTAAATAAATAAAAGTAAAAATTTAAAAAGTAAATAAAATATAACACAAACCGGTTCTTCATAATTCCTGCAAGGAAAGAATAGATTACTATCATTTTAAAGTTATCTCAAGAGATTCTCAGGGAAAGTCTTGATTCTTACAAACTGCAAAATATTACGTTGATGCTTATATGCATTTGTTATTTTTGGGGGTTTCTTTTTGTGTTTTTTTTTAATGTTTATTTTATTTTTGAGAGAAGGACAGAGACAGAGAGCTAGCAGGGGAGGGGCAGAAAGAGAGGGAGACAAAGAATCCGAAGCAGGCTCCAGGCTCCTAGCTGTCAGCACAGAGCCTGATGCAGGGCTCGAACTCATGAACCATGAAGTTATGACCTCTTTTAAAGTAATCTCTACATCCAATGTAGGGCTCGAACTCTCAATCCTAAGATCAAGACCCAGATGCTTCACTGACTGAGCCAGCCAGGCACCCCTGTATCATTTGTTTTGTATGAGAAAGTCCTTCTTTTTATGTTATAATATCTTCTTTCATGTAAAGATAGACCTTAGATGGAGGCTTCCTTCCTGGAACTCCATCTTTAAAAAATAATTGTTAGGGCTCCTGGGTGGCTCAGTCGGTTAAGCATCCGACTTCTGCTCAGGTCATGGTCTTGCGTTTCAAGAGTTCGAGTCTCGTGTAGGACTCTGTGCTGACACCTCAGAGCCTGGAGCCTACTTCACATTCTGTGTGTCCCCCTCTCTCTGACCCTCCCCCACTTGCCTCTTAGTCTCTCAAAAATAAACATTAAAAAAATTTTAATAATAAAATAAAATAAAAATTATTGTTGGGGCTCCTGGGCGGCTCAGACAGTTAAGCGTTCAACTCTTGATTTTGGCTCAGGTCATGGTCTCAGGGTTGTGAGATCAAGCCCTGAGAGTCAGGCTCCTCACTGGGCATGGAGCCTGTTTAAGATTCCCGCCCACCCCCCTCAATCTCAATCTCAATCTCAAAAAAAAATTGTTTCTCTAATCTGTATGGAGGTGAACCTGAAATTTACTAACATTGCAAAGTGTTCTCCCTAAGGTGTGAAACTATAGATGTGAGTTTAGCATAAATTATATGGCAAAAGGAAAATCAATGAAAAAACTTTCTTTGTGCCTCAGTATTTCCCTGTCCATAGAATAGAAAGCTACCTTGCTTATACAGATAATGTAAAAGCATTTTACTTAGAAAGAAAGTCACCATTCAAATCTAAGATCTAAGAACACCTAGTTCATGTTAACTTTCCTGGTATTTATAATTTAAATGTCTTTTCTTTTTAATCAAGAGTTGGCATACACTTCTCATGTCTTTGAAAGTTTAATCTGGAACACAGAGAAGAAAATTTGTTTTCCTTTTAAAGATCTGTCAGGAAAGTTGTTCCACAGCCCATCAAGTTGTTCTCATATCTAACCTGTATAAGAGAGGACATATTACAATGTAGATCGAGATAACTAGTTTGGAAAGCAATTTAGCACTATTTACCAACTAACCTCAGAAATGTCCATAGCCTTTAAGGCAATAATTCCTTTTCTAAGAATTTATCGTGAAGTAATTATCCTAAATATACACTAGACTGTCTACAAAGATATGTTCCTAAAAGTGTGATTTACCCCATTGAAAAACTAGAAACTGCCTAACTGTACTACAACCAAAATAGTAGAATGGGTACATTAAATTGAATAACTGGTTTTTATTTTTTTATCAATGCTTTTTTAAATTTATTTTTGAGAGACAGAGAGAGGCAGCACAAGCAGGGGAGGGTCAAAGAGAAGGAGACCCAGAATCTGAAGCAGGCTCCAGGGCTCTGAGCTGTCAGCACAGAGCCCGACACAGGGCTCAAACCCACAAATCATGAGATCATGACCTGAGCCGAAGCTAGATGCTTAACTGACTGAGCCACCCAGGCGACCCTAAATTGAATAACTTTATGTCAGCTTTATGTCCACATACAGATATTAAAAATTGAGGTGCTTGGCTGCCTCAGTCAGAATAACATGTGACTCAAACTCAGGTCATGGGTTTGAGCCTCATATTTGGTCTAGAAATTACTAAAAAAAATAAATAAATAAACATAAAAATTGTTTTACAGGACACATGCAAGAACATGGGGAAATATTTTTACATTAAAAAAATAAAACAGGATATGAAACATTGTTCACTGCATGATTATAATAGCATAAGAAGAAAAATCATTTGAGCCCACCCAGGGACAGAAAGCAAGCAAGCAATCAAGCAAGCAAACCAAGCAAGCAAGCAAAAGCCTGTAAACTCATAGAATCAAAGCTGTTTACCCAGAAATTCTACTTCTAAGAGATTATCCTAAGGGAATGATTGGTATAAAGAAATTAAATACTAAGGAAGAAAGTATAAACAACCTTAATGGTTTTTTAGTAAAAAAGTGAAAACAATTCAAATGTCATGTCTATGTGGATACCCTATACATTCACTATTAAATTTGATTTTCTCCTATTAATCTGTCTAATTTCAATTTGATTCTTAGTTCCAGCTAGAGGGTCTTGAAGGACAGAGGAAATTCTTCCTCCCCAACAGTTGGCACATTTTGCAAGATACTTTCTACTCACCGGACCTCTTGACCAGACATTGCTGCAGTTGAGAGATTCTTGGGACATCTGACATTCAGGTGGCAGCAGGTGAAATTTCTTACTATGTCAGCCTCCCAGAATCTCTATGTATGAAGACAGATGGAGCCAGAGTGGTAAGAAGCCTTTTTCTCTCCTTTTTAATTTAGATTAGCAGGAGAAAATCCAGTTTCTTGGGCTAGGTTACTCTTTGGTTAAATTTCACTGAGTACTCTTTGGTTCCTGATCCATTTCCTCCTAGAGATGGTCTTTGTTTTCCTCTGTCTGCTGTCTTTGGTGTCCTTTAATGTTCACATGAAATAAAGGCTGCTGCTCAGGGACATCTTGGAAGCCAAAGCTGCAAAATTGGTGGGTACAGGTCAAGCACTTAAAAGGTGTTAGAATGCTCACCACCTCAAGAAGATTCCCATGTTAGGAAAAGTTGGTCACAGAATGGATTAGATTGACACAAGGTCACCCCTGAATCTCAAGAATACTTCCATGCAATGAGATATACTGTTAAACAACACAAAATTCCCATACATCCCTCTTAGGTATTAGGGTGACTGTGGCTCCAAGAGACTCAACGCCTGGTCAAGGCTGTTAATGTGCATATAAGAGATTTGTCCTTTCATCTTGTTCTGTGTTCTAAGAATGTAGCTGGTGTGCAGGGGTCCCAGAGCACCTGGCTTCAGGGGTCTCAAACAAGATCCAAAGGCAGAGAGATGAGTGCTGGTGGAGTAAGAAAGGAATGTACTTCAGTGAGGCCACTACTCAGAAGACAGAGCACTAGGGTCTCAGATAGTATCTGCAAAGTGCTACAAATACTTCCAGGTTTATATAAGGAAAATGTGGGGCAAAGGTGGGTGGGTTCCTACAGGTAGGCAGTGAAGGTCAAATCTATCACTGTCTTGAGTCAGTCCTGGACGTATCTTGCGAGGGCGGGGCAGTCCTTATTGCTAGAGGGCTAGTTTTGGTTCCCATCAGGGGATGCTTTGCCCACAGGGTCTTCTGTCTGAGTTGAGAGATAAGCTGGAAAGAACTTAATCAATTAGAAAGTTTGAGGTCAAAATGGAAGCAGCTGAAGTCCTCTATGAAGAGCTTGGCTTTGTGACCAGTGAGAATATTCTTTGGTCTCCACCATTCAGAGGGTGCACTTTTCAGAGTTCTCCAGGGGATCAGGCAGGTAGACTGAGGATGCGAGTCTCTCCCTCTTCCGCCTGCGGGCTGCAGTAAGTTGGTCATGGGAAGTTCCAGCCCAGAGAACCATTTGTCATCTCAACCTTAGTTGCTTGTCAGTGTGGGAAAGTTCCATTCTAGTAGCATCTGTGTCACAGATGAGGGAGTCTTTGGCTAAAGTCATCTCACCATTTTGTGAGGACCAGAGACACCATTTTTCCTACACCATCCTCACCACCTATGCAATGAAGGACTTTTCTTTCTTAGACTAATTTTGGGAGAAAACTTGTGAATCTTGGAGGCCGTGTCATCTATGCCCTCTTTAGATGCCTTGCATCACTGGCTAAATCATTAAGGCTTATTGGTTTGAGTAGCTGTTAATAGATCCTGTTCATTAATGGCTGGAGGATAGATACTTTAAATTGGCTATATTAAAAATAATCTTTATAGAGAGCTCTCAACTGTCTTCTTAGTATAGTGGCTAGCCTTAGGGACTCCCTTGAAAAGATAAAATAACAGAAATCAGACTTAAGACTTAAAAATGGGGGCACCTAGTGACTCAGTCGGTTAAGCGTCTGATTCTTGATTTTAGCTCAGTTTATGATCTCACAGTTCGTAGTTTGAGGCCCTTATTGGGTTCTGAACTGACAGCCAGGAGTCTGTTTGGGATTCTCGCCTCCTCTCTCTGCCCCTCCCCTGCTCAGGTTCTCTTTCTCTTTCTCTCTGGCTCTCTCTCTCTCTCAAAAACAAACATGTAGGGGAAAAATCTAGCCTCATCTGCCTGCTGTAACTTCCCCTTCCCTACAAAGATTTACAGGGAGCGCCCAGCCTAATCTGCAGGTTCAAAGTATGCACATTACTCACAGCAATGCTAAAAGCGAGGAAGAGAGTTGAACAAAAGCATCCGGGACCAGCAATAGGCTTCCTTCGCTCCTACCGTCCAGGGCTCTGTAATCAGGCTCTGCCGGCCTCAGGCATTCCTACGCAATGTCCTTTCCAGGTGTGTCCTAGACCCCCCGCCACAGAAGAATTCGTGTCCCTGGACAGCAGCAGAGCTTTTACATTATAGTCATTTTACCTTACTTTCAGAAGATCCTACCAAATTTAGAAAGAAATTAGAGAGATTAAGGACTATTCACAACCTCCCACTCCTTCACAGAGGAAAGGGAACCAAAATTCCTCCTAGGTTCTCCTACATATGATCTGCAAAAAGCCAAGAGGCTTTATTAAGAGGATAATAGAAGCCAAATTTAAATTGTGTACCCAGAAAAAATACTTTTGTTAAAATGCTCTATCCAGACTTTACAAAGTCATAAATCTTTTGATTCCCATTTAAAAAATCTCCCTGATACAGGGGCACCTGACTGGCTCAGTTAGTTAAGGATCCAACTCCTGGTTTTGGCTCAGGTCATGATCTCATGGTTTTGTGGGTTTGAGCCCTACGTCAGGCTCTGCACTATCAGCCTGCTTCGGATTCTGTGTCTCCCTCTCTCTCTGCCCCTCCCCCACTTGCACTGTCTCTGTCTTTCAAAATAAATAAACTTAAAAAATTTTTTTAGGGACACCTGGGTGGCTCAGTCAGTTGAGCGCCCGACTTCAGTTCAGGTTATGACCTCACAGTTCATGGGTTCGAGCCCCGCATCAGACTCTCTGCTGTCAGTGCAGAGCCTGCTTTGGATCCTGTGTCTCCCTCACTCTACTCCTCCTCTGGCCTCTCTCTGTCTCTCAAAAAGAAATAAACATTAAATAAATAAATAAATAAATAATAATTTTTAAAAATCTCCCTGATATAAAAAAGCAAATTTAGTTAAAAAGGTAGGCCAGTCCCTTGATATTCAGGCTATAATCTTGTTCTTTGGACAATTACAAATAACTGTCTTACAAATCTCTACAAAACCAGTCAAAGCCCACCCATCTTTACCACTCCCTGAACCTCACCTATTCCTCTCAAAATATTTGTAGATATTATAAAAAGTCAGAATATTGGAACAAAATTGTCCTGTACTTGAGAAAAAAGGAACATTTAAAAATAATAATTATCCTGAAATTCTAAGAGGAAAAAAAAATTTTTAGATTCTCTGTCCCTTGAAATCAAAATAAATCTTATGTCTTTGAAATTTAAACAGAGTGCTCACTTCAGTAGCATGCGTACTAAAATTGGAAGGATACAGAGAAGATTAGCATGTCCCCTGTGCAAGGATGACACGCAAATTCATGAAGCGTTCAGATGTTTTTTAATTAAAAATAAAAAAATAATAGGGGCACCTGGATGACTCAGTTCGTTAAGCAACTGACTTCAGCTCAAGTCTTAAACTCATGGTTCATGACTTCCAGCCCCACATCAGGCTCCCTGCTGTCAGCACAGAGCCTGCTTTGGATTCTTTGTCCCCCTCTCTCTTGCCCCCCCAAAATAAACACTTTTTAAGAATTAAAAAAGTAAAACAAAATGTAAACAGTGCCTACCATCCCTCAAGAATGGGGAGAAAGGGTGGTGTAGGACTGTGGGAAGGAGACGCCTTTTTAAAATGCAAACTGCTGAAAGGGCTCTTAAGCCCAGACTCTAGCAGCTCTGATAACAGGCAGATATGTTACAAATCTCAACCTTGGAAAAAATTATACTCTGCCTTTGTGATGTAAATGTTAAACTCTCATCCTTTCTAGTATGTAAGTTATTCTTTGAAATGCAAACTTTAGGGAGAAAATTTTCCTCAGAAAAAAAAAATGGAGGCATTTGGAAATTGAGCCCCTAATGTTCTCTCCACAAATATTAGTAAAAGCAAGCTTTAAAAATTTTTATTGCGTCTTCTATGTGTATGTGTGTCTATATATGTTGTAAATGTGAGATATTTTCACTAACTCTGGATAGCGTTGCCAAAATTAACTTGTAAAAAAGCTCTATGTTGTTGGTTTGAAGGTAAGTGCTTGTAAGACTGGGCATCTAAAACTCAGAAAGACAGAAATTAACCCAAATGTTTTTCAAGTTCACATGATCTGGAAAAATATTCAATATTAAAGCTAATTTAAGGTTGTTGGTTAAATTAAAATACACATTTTTAGAGTTACCAGCATTAAATAGAAAACTTTTAATCTGCCTGTGTTCACTGAAATTTAAATAAATTCATTACCTCTCTTGCAAAATTTGTCCAAAAAACACCCATAATCATGGCTGACTTTGTCAGATGCCTCATATAGTTTTGTGGCTAATCTAAACATAATTGTTAGAAACAAGTAAATTAAATAGATGTAAATAAAGTAAAAAGGTAAGTAAACTTTTAAGGAGTTTCAAAATCTTTGCTAACATGAAACTTAAAAATTTTGCTAAGTGAATAATGAGTTAGGTTAAATTTATTGAATACCTAAATCATTTCCAAATAAGATAAAATAATAAAACATGAAGTGTGAAATGTTAGTTTATCTGTTTTTGTCTTATCAGAGAGAAATTAAAGATAAATATGAGTCTGTTAGTAAACTTGGTTTGTGCTTTATTGAAATACTGTACTATGAAAGAAGCACACATATAAAACTAGGAAATGTATTCATAAGTTTGCTAATGTAAAGAATAATCATATAACTGATAGTTCACAACTGCTTACTACTTCATTTTCACTAGAAACTAAGGTTTCTAAAAGTTCTGAATTCTAATAAACATAAATGAGACTACTGGAACTAATCAGGGAAACAACTCTGTATGCAGGAAAATAAGATATGTGTTTTTGGTAAGAAGTAGCATAAGAAATAGAAATACACTTTTGTTGAGGGAAAGAAAATAATGTTTCCCTAAAATGGGACCAGTTATTTAAAAAGAGGACAAAAAGTTGGTCCGAGGGTTGTGGGTTATCATTAAGCTAAACAGAGGACAAAATGTGAATGTAAAAAAAGTTGTAGAAGATTTATAAAAAAAAGAATCTTTTGAAAGGTATTGGCTAAGATTAAGATAAATTTAAGTAAGTAAATGAACTTTAATATCTAAAATTAAAATTGTGTTTTCTCTTTGTTAAAAGGACAAAGTTTTCTTGAACTGTTCATCTGGTTATTTTTTTGATGCTTATTTATTTTTGAAAGAGAGAAAGATTACAAGCCAAGGAGGGGCAGAGAGAGAGGGAGACACAGAATCCCAGGCAGATTCCAGGCTCTGAGCTGTCAGCACGGAACCTGACTCGGGGCTTGAACTCCCAAACCATAAGATCATGACCTGAGCCAAAGTCAGACACCCAACCAACTGAGCCACCCAGGCTCAGTTGCTTCGTCTGCTCATAATAAGAAATTATAAACAAAAGTTTTTCTTTTTCTTTAAAGTTATCTGTCTAAAAAAAAACAAGGATTCTGTGTTTTGTCAAAATAATTTCCTATTTTTATCAGGCCTGTGATTGCTTAAAAAAAAACTGAGTTTTAATATTAAAAAAGCTAAATTTTGCTCACTACTATGTAACCTTCTGTATTTGCCTTTAATATCTTTCATTGTCACTTTGGTTAAATGGATAAATATTATTTCATAATATCTTATGATTCTATTGAATCACATATTCAAACCTTTTAATGGCGTTTTGACATACTTCCCAAAATCACAGTCTAAAATGAAGTCTTTTGACCACAGTCTCACCGAGGTGTTCAAGAGAATTCCTGGAACATTTCAAAGATTGTGTGAGACATTAAACTAATGAGGCTTATTTAGCGTGTTAAATTACATGAGAGGCCTTGTCAAATAAGTGATACTAAGCCCTCTTAGATTATATTTGTGTAGATATGTTATTAGGATAATTCTAAAAACTGTATGAAATCCTAGAAATCTGAGGTCCTAGTATATTATTAACTTGAAATGTTGTGTATCACAGAAATAACCAAATTTTCTTCCTTTTTAAAAATGTTCATTTATTTTTGAGGGATCAAGAGAGAGCAAGCAGGGCAGGGGCAGAGAAAGAGGGAGACAGAGACTCCTAAGCAGGCTCTGTGCTGTCAGCCTCAAACCCGACTCAGAGCTCAGTCTCACAAACCAGGAGATCGTGACCTGCACCGAGGTCAAGAGTTGGGTGCTTAACCAACTGAGCCACCCAGGTGCCCCCGTAAGCAACGTTTCGTATCTTTTACATTGTAATGAACTCTAATCACATCTCTGACCATGGCCATTTTTAAGTTTGGTCATTTACAGTTAGTGTTTTACTCTGATGGTGTTGCAAATGTGTTTTATATTCAAAGATATTCATAGAAAACCTCAGAGTATAGGTTTCTGATAACCTTAACACCCTAACCTGAACTAAGAATTTCTAAAACTAGAGAGAAAACTGTATTTAAGCAGAACGAAAATTAATGACATGAGACTGAATGAAGTGAGGAAGTAACTAATTTTTATGACTTTCTGGGGTGCTTGGGTGGCTCAGTCACTTAAGCGTCCGACTTTGGCTCAGGTCATGATGTCATGGTTCATGGGTTCCAGCCCCGTGTCGGTCTCTGTACTCACAACTCAGAGCCTGGAGCCTGCTTCAGATTCTGTGTCTCCCTCTCCCTCTGCCCCTCCCCTGCTCAGGCTCTGTCTCTGTCACTCTCTCTCAAAATTAAATAAACATTAAAAAATGTTTTAAAATTTTTATGAGTTTCTGTTTATTTTTTTAATTTTTTTAAATGTTTATCTTTGAAAGAGAGAGAGAGCACACAAATGTGCGCAAACATGCGGAGAAGGAGCAGAGAGAAGGAGACAGAGGTTCCAATGCAGGCTCCACACTGACAGCAGAGAGTCTGATGTGGGGCTGGAACTCATGAACCAGGATATCATGACCTGAGCCAAAGTCGGTTGCTTAATGTCCTGAGCCACACAGGTACCCTATGACTTTCTGTTTAAAACATTGCTGACTCTTTATTTTTTTTTTTAAAATGCTTTGTTTTTCCAAACTAAAAAAAATTTGTTTTCATAGGGTGAGAAACTGACTGGGTAGCTGTTGATCTCAGCTCAGGTCATGATCTCACAGTTTGTGAGGCTGAGCCCTGAATCTGGCTCTGTACTCACAGCGCAGGGCCCAACTGGGACTCTCTCGCTCCCTCTCTCTCTGTCCCTCCCGACTTGTGTGCACACTCGCTCTCAAAATAAATAAACTTAAACATATTTATTCTCTTAAGCTTACTGATTTACAGGAATTTTAAATATACCTTTGTGAATAAATTGAAACATTTATCTTTTGTCCCTACCTGATGCCTCCAGAATTCAGAAACTGTCAGTTGAGTGTTGTTACATATATTTTTAAAGATTTTATGTTTGGGGCGCATGGGTAGCTCAGTCGGTTAAGCCTCCGACTTCGGCTCAGGTCATGATCTCACGTTCGTGTGTTCGAGCCCTGCGTCGGGATCTGTGCTGACAGCTAGCTCAGAGCCTGGAGCCTGCTTCAGATTCTGTGTCTCCCTCTCTCTCTGCCCCTCCCCGCTCATGCTCTGTCTCTCTCTGTCTCAAAAATAAAACATTTAAAAAAAGATTTTATGTTTAAGTAATCTCTACACCCAACATAAGGCTCAAATTCACAACCCTGGGATCAAGAGTCTCATGCTCCACTGACTGAGCTAGACAGGCACCCCATGTGCTCTTATATTTTACTTTTTAAATTTTTATTTATTTATTTTGAGAGAGAGAGCAAATATATGTGTGGTGGAAGGGCAGAGAGAGGGGGAGAGAGAATCTCAAGCAAGCCCCTCACTGTCAGCACAGAGCCCGACATGGGGCTCCATCCCATGAACCAAGAGATCATGACCTGAGCTGAAATCAAGAGTCAGAGGCTTCCCTGACTAAGCCACCCAGGCACCCTTCAAGTCCTATTCTTACTGCACTTATGTAAATGATCAGGCCAAGGTGTTTTGAATCTAGACTTATTTAGCAAATAGATTAGTATGAATTAGACTATCTTTGGTAGAATGAAGGTGATTATAGAGAAAATATGTTTCAATAACACACTGAGTAAATATTAGATTCTAATACTGTTCATTATTAACTAGACCAGATCTTGATTTCTTCTAGTTTCTTCCAATGCCTGGCTACAATTCTCCAAAGTAACATTTCTGAGTTTTTCCCATCTTTCTATGTTGCATACATTTGAAAACGAAAACTATCCTTTCTCCTGAAGCCCTGCAAACTAAATGCAAAGGACGTCCTGTAAATTTCAGAGACATCACCACAGTAGCTCCCATATAGGCAACCTTCACACCTGTTGTTCTGTGGGCCTTTCAAAAAGATCACCACAGGGCACCTGGCTGGCTCAGTCGGTAAAACACAGGAGTCTTGATGTCAGGGTGGGGAGTTTAAGTCCCACCTTGGGTATAGAGCTTACCTAAAAAAAGAAAGAAAGGAAAGAAAAGAAAGAAGTTACTTTCCCAGAAGTGTGTAATTCTAACAGAAAGAATGTCAAATAAACTCCTCCTATTAAAAAAAAAAGATCACCACAAACTTTTGAACTATAAACCAAGAAAATATATCAGACTGCCACTGCCCACTGTCACTCTCTCCAAAGATGATTCAAGCTTGAGATTTAGAAATCTTAACTGGCTACCCTCAGAACTCACAAACTGGTTTATAATTTGATCCAATCATTAGCCATTTTTTTTCTTTTGTTTCCATAGAGATGCCTCTTATTTAAAACCTGATTGCTTAAACCATAGGCCCACTTTGAGAACACAACTGCATCACTGTCCCTGAAACGAGTGTTACTGAACTGACTTATTGCAAGGACTGGTTGACCAAGACAGAATGATTTACCTGCTCAGCTTTTCTACGTGAAGCTTCAGGGAGGTGGCAGAGGAGGGAGTTCCAGGGGCCAAGGGCAGTGTGCTCCAAGATGGCCCACTTGGGCATGAACTTTATTTTGAGTCAAAAGCAATCGAAACCCAGCAGAGTAAGGAAAAGCTCTTTAACTCCCCCACAACTGCCTGTTGGTACCAGGAAGAGAGCTATTTATAGAGAGTCCTGTCTACTTAAAAAAACTTATCCACGTTAAAAAAAAAAGAAAAAGAAAGAAACTTATTCACATAATAAGACAGCCTTTGGTTTTTTTGGAAAACAATACTCCTCTCACCTTTCTGCTAATGGTATTTCTCCCCTTTGTATCCTCAGACCCCTACCCGGCTCCTAAGCTCCTATAGCCTCGTGTTGCTTGACTATCTTTGGAATTTCCATGTCTGTGGACTCCCCATACCTATGGAGTTAAGTTTGATTTATTCCTGTTAATCTGTCTCATGTCAGGGCACCTGGCTGGCTCAGTCAGTGTAGCGTGTGACTCTTGATCTCGAGGTCATGGATTCAAGCCTGACATTGGGTGTGGACCATATGTAAAAAAAAAAAAAATCAGTCTGTCTCATGTCAATTTGGTCCTTGAAGGCAGAAGAAAATTTTCCTCCCTGATAACAACCTTTCAAATTTACTTATGATCTCCTTAGCTTGTCTAAAAATGTAGCCTTCTTATCTAAGTCTGCTCTGATCTAATTTATAAGCTTCCATATTCTAGGTGGAAGCTGGGAGAAGGGACAATATCAAGTCCAATGTATTTTTTTATTATTTTTAATTTTTTTTTATTTTTGAGAGAGAGAGTATGAGCAGAGGAGGGGTAGAGAGAGAAGGAAACACAGAATCTGAAGCAGCCTCCAGGCTCTGAGCTGTTAGCAGAGCCCAGTGTGGGGCTCTAACTCACATGAATGGCTCATGATCTGATCTGAGGTCAGATGCTTAACTGACTGACCCGCTTAGGCACCCCCAAGTCCAATTTATTAACCTCAATTCAATACTATAACTTAAAACATTTGTGTAGGTGAATAGTCTCTATTTGGATAAGTCTGTTAAGAACTCATCCTATAAGATTTCTACCCCTCCCTCAGCTATCCTGGAGTGAGAGGGAGAGGTGTGGCTTTTATGATCCCACAGTGGCAAAGGGCAGATGTTAATCCTCCTAAAGAAAAGCACAATCCAGACCCCCCCCCACTTCTGTCTTCTGCTTTCCCAGCAGCCTAGCCAACCTGCTTTCAGCCCTAGTACTTTAACCTGGGAGGAGATCAGGACGTTGTATCTTGTGACCTCCTTCCCAGACTCTACCCCACTTTTTCCCTATAACTGATCCAGAATTGCTTTTCTCTTCATTCTTTACAGCCTGGAGGGTCTCTCTTCCATTCTGCACACAGGCCCTATGTATTAAAAAGGAAGCTCTGTCATTTGGAAATCCCTTTCTCCAAAAAGCGTGGGTTTTATGTACATTGTCTTACTAAAAAGAGGTGAAGAAAATCAGCTTTGAAATTCAAAGCTGATGAATGGGCTCTCTGTTATGAGCAGCACTTGTCTGTCCTTTCTTTCTTGGGCCAGTAAGCTTGATGACTCTATTTAGAAGGCTAACAGGAACTAGGATTTAAAGGGGGGAACCAAAGTGCATTGACTTAATTCCTATAAAATATGTTCCCCAGAGAGGTGAAATTGCATGAACTAAAGAAAGAAGATTCATTTTCATGAGCGTTTTGTGAGATTCATCTCTTTTTTTTCATAGAGACAAAGTGTAACTTTGAAAAACATGACCGTAATGAAAATATAGAATGAATACATTAATGAGGAAAGAAGGAGGATGATAAATCTGGGACAAAGGAGAATTAGACAGAGATTTATATGTTCAAAAAGGAAAAGCGTGCTGAAATAAATTTGCTATGTTAGAAGCAAAATAGGACAATACAACTAGAACCTGCCCAGCAATCTTCTGCATCTCTCCTGCACAAAACTCTACAAATTCACATGTCTGAGCTTTAATCAAGGAACAGTGCATTCCTCTGGAGAACTAAATAATCCTTGGGTGGGCCCGTTAGATAAAGATCTTGAAATAAAGCTTTAGTCCAACATGCAAAGGACAAGCAATCATACTTTTGCTTTGGTTCCAAGTGTTGGGTAATTTTTCTTAACATTATCAAATGTTGCATACACCCCACCCACCTTAACAGATACAAACCCAGTATGGTGGAAGCTGATGAAATAAAGAGCCATGAATGGGTTTATAAAGAGCCTACTAGAAAGAAAACACATGGCTTAAAGCAAGGCCAGTTTTCAGCCTTCTAGACATGAATAAGTATCTTTAAAAACCTAAAATGGTGATGTTGCCCCCAACCTACAGATTTTAGAGATATCTTATTACTCACAAATTACCCTTTCCTTAGCATCATAATCTAGATATATCTAATTAGGCATAAATGATTCCATTACCAAAGCAGATGCACCAGGTTAAATGAAACCACAAGGGCACATGATGATTTTTAGATGATAGGTTGCCACAGCCCACATAACGTATGCTCGCCTGTTAGTTCACCGGAGTGACAGACATGATCTCATCAATAAGGTGTGTTCACAGTTGGCTTACCTTTAAGGATTTTAGCATAGTTCACATAGAAACTACTCTCGAGCTGATAGTAGTTTCCAAAACATCTGGTTTTTAAAAATTTCATCACAGCTCATTTGTAATACTATCCTCCCTATTCAGATGGTTATTGAAGTACCCTCTTGGTTACAGAGCAATGAAAGGAAATGAATATTATAAAAGAACAAAGCCTATCTTGAGTAGCAGTTTCCCTGTGGAATTTCATTATCTGAGTGGAGCACAAGATCATCTGATTAAAAAGCTCAAGTTTTCTGAAACTTTCTATTGATGTCTATGGCGTGTGTAACATGAGCATGTTTTCATATTAAGGTTATTGGGCTGTGGAAAACACAAGAACTCATTCAAAGCTTTTCCTTTAAAACTTGAAGAAATCTAAGACCACATGTTGGTGCAGCAATGAGAAATCTTTAAATGTCCGTCAGCAACTGCTTGGCAGTGGGTTTTGTTTGGTTGGTTGGTTTGGTTGGTTATTTTTTTTTCTTTTTTTTTCCTTTTTGTCCTGCAGGAAAGCAAAGACAAACATTTCAAAAAGCATTGTAACTCAAAAGAATGACCAAAGCTAGGAAATTTATGTAAGCGTGTCGCAGAAGCACAGAAACATAGATTTAGATGGCTAATCCAAATATATAATTCATCATGTTCCTGACAGTGTGGAATGCAGATTTGCCTGCTCTTGGCAGAAACATTAACAGGCAGGCCCAGGGACTTTTTGAATACTGGAAACTGGAGTGGCTTGAGGAGCTATAAGTCAGTGATCTTAAGATCTACAGATTTTTTTGGACCAGTAAAATTTCAAAATAATGTTGAAGACCAACATGGTGTTAACTTCTTAGTTAGCCAAATAATAATATTGGGGGAGATATCTTCATATTTATAATTGATATCCAATTACAAACTAGCCTAAAAAAAGAGGTTGGTTTTGTGGGGGGTTTTGTTGTTGTTGGGTTTTTTTTGGTTTTTGAAGCTAGTAGATTTGGGGGTCACGATACCTTTAAGGTAACCTTAACTTCTTTCTCAAATTTTTCATTAGTGACTAACAAATACATTGAAGTACCTGCCATCCATGACTGATCAAAATGAATGCTGCTCCTGAGATAAGTTGAGTGTGACAGGATTAGACTCTGACTCTAGATAAGGCTTATTGAGAGGTCCTCCTTAGGATCTTCTAGTCTTGAGGATTTTTTTCAAATTGTTAGGAGATAAGAGGTATAAAGATTAACCAAATTCTGAGTGGGGTGTGTGTTCTGCTTTCTTCTGATCTACATGACCTTTGATCAAAAATCAAGTCACATTCCTTGAACGCATATTAGTAAGAGTGTTGTGCTGAGCTTTGGGGCAAGATTTCTCAAACTTAAAGTCTTAATAAATAGAGCCTGAGAACATTACAGAAGGGTGTATTTTAGTGCCATAGATTCTGAATGAAGTCTGAGACGGTAGCCCTGCCATCCCAATATTTAAGAAGCTTAATGTGATTTTGATGCACATGGTCTATGGACCACCATCTTAAGAAGTTGTTCTAGGGACTCTGAAGAAGTAACACTTCCAATTTCAGTAATGGCACACTAGCAATTTCAGATCACGCTTCCTGCTGAACATTATTTACTAAAAATCTTTTTAGAAGCATCAAAAAAGCTGACAAAATATTGATAAATTACTTGGATGAGATCTGGAAGAAAATGGAAATGCAGAGGAGTGAGCCTGGCCATTTTCAAACATGTTTACCTTAGGGTCATTAGCTGATCCTAAAGAGACAACTGAGAGGGTGAGCGGTCTGTTAGGCAGCATTATGGGATTAGGGAGACAAAGGTCAGATCAGGGCATGGCAGAGGTGGACACCTGATAAACCATTCCCCATTCCACACGCACACAGTCCCCTATGAGTAAGGGCTAGCTGGAAGTGCCTTTCTTAAAAAATCTAAAATCTTGAACTAAAGTGATCCTGGAAAAAGCAAATGACCATTCTCTCTAGAAGAAACATCAAATTGGGCATCAGTTTTTTCTAAAAATGATTTTTATAGCACACAAAGATGACTAAGCCTTAATAGGAGATAGAAAACCATGAGAAAGAACCATCAGGAAAAATGAACACGAAAACAGATTCAAAGGAACTTCACAGAGTAGGTAAATTTAAATGAACATTGACGATGAAACTGTTATTATGATGCCCTGTGGAAATAGATATTTAAAATGCATGACAATAATAGCATAAAAATTCAGGAAAGGGTTAAATCTTCTAAATTTCTCACATTTTGAGAGGAAGAAAGATATCACTTAGCATTAGATATTTGTAAGTGAAGGGTACATGCTGTAACTAGGATAACACCAAAAGAAAAGAAGGAAAGTAGAGGATATCTAAATTAAAAAAGACTTTTAAATTGAATGATAAAAATGATCAATCCAGGGGCGCCTGGGTGGCACAGTTGGTTAAGTGTCTGACTTTGGTTTAGGTCATAATCTAATGACCCGCTCATGCTCTGTCTCTGTCTCTCTCTGTCTCTGTCTCTCTCTCTCTCTCAAAAATAAATAAACATTAAAAATTTTTAAGAAAAAAAATGATCAATCCAAAAGAAGGCAAGGAAGGAAAGAAAATGGAGCACAAGAAAAGGAAAAGCATCCAGCCCCTGGATTGCACTTTGGGTTGTCTCCTGAGGGGAGAGATTAATGTATTCAATGTGTGTAAATAAAGGTGTGCCTGGGTATTTATTTAGATGGCCAGGGCTTTAGAAATGTCAAAGTTTGCTAATTGTTCCCTGTGTCCATTTTCCCTTTCTACATTTTAGAACAGAGCCCTTCTGTGAGCTCATCACATGGCTGCCCAGCAAGATACTACATTTCCCAATCTCCCTTGAAGGTAGGTGTGGTCATGTGACTGAGTTTGGATCAAAGGGATGTGAGCAGAAATGATGTGTACTTACCTTTTTAAATTTTTTTAATGTCTATTTTTGAGAGAAAGGGAGACAGCATGAGTGGGGGAGGGGCAGAGAGAGAGGGAGACAGAATCTGAAGCAGGCTTCAGGATCTGAGCTGTCAGCACAAAGCCCACCGTGGGGCTTGAACCCATGGCCTGTGAGATCATGACCTGAGCTGAAGTCGAATGCATAACCAACTGAGACAGCCAGGGGACCCAATGTGTATTTATCTTTATTAACGATGAAGCTCTGGGGTGCCTGGGTGGCTAGTCAGTTAAGCCCAACTCTTGATATCTGCCGAGGTAATAATCTTGTGGTCAAAATCTGCGGTCATGAGGTCCAGCCCCCAGTTGGGCTCTGAGCCAAGCATGGAACCTGCTTGGGATTCTCTCTCTTCTGCCCTTTCCACATGCATGTGTAATATCTCATGCCCTCAAAATAAATAAATAAATGAACATTTTTTTTAAAGATGGAGCTTTGTTGGGGTGGCTTGCTGGCTCAGCTGTTAGAGCGTGTGACTCTGAGGGCTGTGAGTTCGGGCCCCATGTTAGGAGTAGAGATTACTTAAAACATAAAAAAATAAATAAATAAACAGAAAGGTGAAGCTTCTTACCCTGATTTTTCCCACATCAATTGGGAAATGACAATGACTGGCACAATCCTTTGGGTCCTAAGAGGGATGCCAAAGAATGGCAGAGCTCACTATCGGTGTAGGTTCCTATATATATTTATGGAACAGAGCTGCCCTGCAAGGCCCTGAACTGTTGTGTAAGAAAGAAAAAGCTCCTGCAGTCTATGAGCCACTGTACTTTGGGGTTCCTTTGCTATAGCAAATTGCCTGTGTCCTAACTAACACAGAGATGTGTGTTATGGAGTAACAAAACTTAGTGGGAGAGGGGAGAGTGAGGAGGAAGTGATTGTTGTGAGTCTTTTTTTTTTTAATGTTTTATTTATTTTTAATACAGAGAGAGACAGAGCATGAGAGGAGGAGGGGCAGAGAGAGAAGGAGACACAGAACCAGAAGCAGGCTCCGGGCTCTGAGCTAGCTGTCAGCACAGAGCCTGACGCGGGGCTCGAACCCACGAGTGTGAGATCTGACCTGAGCTGAAGTTGGAGGCTTAACCGACTGAGCCACCCAGGCGCCTGTTGTGAGTCTTAATAGCAGGCTTAGGAGTCAGGATTCAAGGGATTGGTGAGGTGAAGCATGGCAGAGGGACCACCAGGCAGTGGCACTATTGGTGGCGGTGGCAAAGCTGATTAAATGGCTTCAGCTACGTCATGTGATTTTTATAATTCTATATCTCCAGCGATATCTTTCTCCAGAATTCCAGGCCCTTATTTCCAAGGGCTGGCCATGCTTTCTCTCTGGAGGTCAAGTAGGCTCCTCAAACTCAACATTGCAAGCCTTAGCATTCCTCCTCAGAGAGCTGTTTCTTCTTGTATTCCCTATTCGGGTTACTAATTGCTCCCTTCAATACCACTCTGCACTCAGTTGTCCTCACTCGAAACTAGCGTCACTCTTGATTCCTCCTTCATCATGACATACACAGTTTCTTACAGAGATGACCTACTTCTATTCTTTTGTACATTTTGCTATTCTCATTGCCAGTTTTGATTTGGAGTCCATTATCTCTTACTTCAAATGTTGCAGTATCCTCCGTCCTAACTGGTCTTTGTTTTTTCAGGAGTTTTTTGTTTTGTTTTGTTTTTGTTTGTTTTTTAATTTGAGAGAGAGAGAGCAAGAGTAGGGGAGAGGGGCAGAGAGAGAGAGAGAGCCAGAATCTTAAACAGCCTTCACACTTAACATGGAGCCTGATGAGAGGCTTGATCTCAGAACCCCAGGATCATGACCTGAGCCGAAATCACAACGCAGAGTACTAACACTATACGATCACCGCGCGCCACCTGCCAGGCGACGACCTGAGCTGAAATCAAGAATCCATTGCCTTACTGATTGAGCCACCCAGATGCCCCTCTAACTGGTCTTTCTGATTTCAATTTCCTCCATGCTTCACTTTGCTCTTAGGGCCGTTTATCCAAAACACAAACTTGACTGTGTCACTTCAACCTGTTTGTATACTTTCTCCCATTTTCTATAAGCCAAGGAGCCCAGACTGCATACAGATCTGGTCCCCTTTCAGACCCCTATCAAGACCCTTAATATTGCTGGGTCTGAGCACACTGGGCCTTGGCAGTGTCCTCTCTGCCTGGAGTGCTCTAGTCCTGTCCTTACTTAATGGACTCATACTTAGCCTTCAAAACTCAGCTTAAATATGACTCATTGGAAAACTTTTCCAGGATCCTCTGGCTTAGTGGCTTAGTTATTCCTATCTCAATAATTAATAAGTTAATAAATTAATTAAAGATAGACTACTAAGAAGTCTCTCTAAATAAATAAATAAACTATAAAAAGTTGGGGTGCACCTGAGTGGCTCAGTAGGTTAAGTATCTGACTCTTGATTTTGGTTCAAGTCAAGATCCCATGGTTTGTGAGTTTGAGCCCCACATTGGACTCCTCACTGACGGTGTAGAGCCTGCTTGTGATTCTCTCTTCTCTTCTCTCTCTGCGCCCCCCACACCATGTGCTCATTCTCTGTCTCTCCCTCTAAATAAATAAATAAATAAATAAATAAATAAATAAATAAGTAAACCAGGAAGCTTTAGAATACTACGAACCGAATCCCAAAAAAACATTCCTTGCAGAAAAATACACAATTTCAGAAGTATGGAATTTTACAACTGGAAAAGAAACTTCTAGATTTTATAGATTATCTTAATGTGTTTAATATTTATTTATTTATTTATTTATTTATTTATTTATTTATTTCATGGAAAGAGCACAGGGGAGAGGGGCAGAGTTTGAGAGAGAGAGAAACAGAGAGAGAGACTCTCAAACAGGCTCCATGCTCAGTGCAGAGCCTGACATGGGGTTCAGTCCTACTACCCGGGGATCAGCTCTTGAGCCGAAATCAAGAGTTGGACAGTCAATAGGTGCCCCTATTTATTTCTTTATTTTACAAATATAAATACCTTTAATGAAAGCCGAGGTCATTGTGCACAGCCCCGGCAGCAGCCACCAGAGCAGGGCAGGAGGCAGGGAGGCAGAATCTCTTAATGTGTTTATAGATGAAGTTTAGAGAAGTTACATGACTTTCCCAGGATCGGGCAGCAGAACTAGAAGTAAGACAGAAGGTTTCTAGTTCCATTTTTGGTGCTGTTTTCCTACACTTTGCTGTGAAAGTATTAGAGAATAACTGAATAGAAGGATTTGTGTGGAAGGTTGAGTTTAAAGGCTTCAGCATTTTATCTTGTGGACTAGGTTGCGTTTGGTGTGAGATATGAAATGATGAAAATGTCAGTGTAACCTTGTCACAGAGATATTTATCTAAGTTATGGGCCATTTTCCCAGAGGGACAGATAGAGATCATGTGTACATACCAATGTGAACATTGAAAACCAGAGTATCCAGTTCAAGGGCCCTTTCAGTCTGGCTTCTCAGAATAATTCTTTTATAAAAAAGTAATCTCTACACACATTGCGGGGCTTGAACTTACAACCCTGAGATCAAGAGTCACATGCTCCACTGACCAAGCCAGCCAGGCGCCCCATAATAACGTTTTTGAATGTGTACATCATCATACATAGGAATACTGATATATGTACTTCTTCATTTAATCTACTAAATACAAGATCTAACAAAAGTCCAATAACTACCATGATTTTGAAATGGCAATCAGCATGAACAGCATTTTGATATCTGCAACAGTTATGTGATATAAATGTATTTGTGATTTCTATTGCTGACAAGTCACAGGTCCTGCTAACAGGACTGTGGTTTGATACTTGTAGTTGAAGGAAGCACTTTTGATAGAAATCACTGAAAATGAAGAGGGAATGTTTTTCTCTCACATTTACTGATCTGCTAAACCCCAGGTTGAGAACCCCTGGGTTAGTCCAATCTCTTCACTTTAAAGGGAAAGAATCTTTTATCTGAAATATGTGAAATAAGTCCAAATAAAATTAATTCAAAGAAAACCACTGAGGGAGTCTATGCATTTGGACTCTCTCAAATTGGCACACTTCCCTTAAGGAACTTGGAGTCAAAAACAAACACTTGGAAAAGTTGCCCTTAAACCAGTTCAGATTTTTTAAAAATTGAAGTATAATGAACATATAGTTTTATGTTAGTCTCATGTACATAGCATATTGATTCAACAATTCTATGTATGTATTATATATCTATGTATGTATGTATGTACGTATGTTTGAGAGAGCGAGCAAGTATGAGAGCAGGGAAGAGGGGCAGAAGGAGAGAGACCATCTTTTTTTTTTTAAATATAATTTATAGGGGTGCCTGGGTGGCTCAGTCGGTTAAGCCTCCGACTTTGGCTCAGGTCCTGATCTCATGGTTCCTGGGTTAAAGCACCACATCAGGCTCTGTGCTGAACGTTTGCTCAGAACCTGGAGCCTGCTTCAGATTCTGTGTCTCCTTCTCACTCTGCCCCTCCTATGCTTGCACTCTTTCTCACTCTGTCTCTCAAAAGTAAATAAATGTAAAAAAGAATTTAGGGGCACCTGGGTGGCGCAGTCGGTTAAGCGTCCGGCTTCGGCTCAGGTCATGATCTCACAGTTTGTGGGTTCAGGCCCCATGTCAGGCTCTGTGCTGACAGCTCAGGCTGTGCTGGAGCCTGCTTTGGATTCTGTGTCTCTGTCTCTGTCTCTGCCTCTCCCCCACTCACATTCTATCTCTCTCTCTCAAAAATAAACATTAAATTTTTTTTTAAAAAACTACTTTTTTCACCTTCCTAATTAATAAACTTCATCTAAAGAGATACCTTGATATTCTGTAAATATCCTGTTATGATCCAAACTTTCTCCTGCTGGCTTTAGGACTCACTGAGGTTTTTTTTTTTTTAAGTGTTTACTTTTAAGTAATCTCTACACCCAACCTCACAACCCAAAGATCAGCAGTCATGTGCTCTACCCACTGAGCCAGCCAGGCACCCCAGGACTCATTTCCATCATTCCTTTATGTTTATCATTTGGCTTTCTATTGGTGGGAAGATTTTTCTCCCCTTATTTATTTACTTGGGGTTTTTGTTGTTGTTGTTGTTGTTGTTGATTCATTTAAATGTATACTCCTGGATTCTTACTTTATTCAATAAATTATAGCCGTTGGGGCACCTGGGTGACTCGGTCAGTTAAGCATCCAACTATGGCTGAGTTTATGGTCTCATAGTTTGTGTGTTTGAGCCCCACATCAGACTCTGCACTGACAGTGCAGAGCCAGCCTTGGTTTTTCTCTCTCTCTCCCTTCCCCCACTCACGTATGTGCTCTCCTTCTCTCTCTCTCTAAAATAATTTTTTTAATTCTTTTTTTTTAATTTTTTAATGTTTTATTTATTTTTGATACAGAAGAGACAGAGCATGAGAGGGGGAGGGGCAGAGAGAGAGGGAGACACAGAACCGGAAGCAGGCTCCAGGCTCTGAGCTGTCAGCAAGAGCCTGATGCGGGGCTCGAACCCACGAACGTGAGATCTGACCTGAGCCGAAGTCGGAGGCTTAACCGACTGAGCCACCCAGGCGCCCCTAATTCTTAAAAAAAAAAAAAAAGAATTATAGCCCTTAATGCTATTTACATTTATGCCCAAATTGTTCCAGAGTTTCTCAAACTGGCATCTGTGACCTTTTAACATGTCCCCAGTGTGTCTTGAGCAATTCCTTACTTTTTGGCACAAGATGATCCAGGCTTATTCTGTATTTTCCTTGCTCCAGTCCTAAAATCAGCCATTGCTCCAAGGATCCCTGGTTCGTTTTAGTGGAGAATGTTATTTAGAAACCAAGATCTGGGTCCTGGGTATGTTTAATTTTACTGGGATTTGATTACTTCTAGACCCTCTCAGCAGACAGAGCTGGGAAATGTATGTATGTACATATACATAGGTATGCATATATACACACATGTATATTGAATACATACATAACATTCACACATATCTATACCATTTCTGTATCCAGCCTTCTCTACATATTAAAACTGATACTTCTGGTTCCAATCCAACACACCAGTTCCATAATTGTAACTACCTTCTCCAACAATGAAAATCTGGATCTCATCATTCACAATATATTGACTTATTCAATCAATCCTAGAATGTAGTTTCAGAATTGTGATCTGATGCCTTGGTAAAAAAAAAAAAAAGTTTCTTACTGGAGTTCAGTATTTGTTTAGAGTTCTTTTTTTCTTTAGCCTGAGAGCTTGTGGTCCAAATTCTGAGTATCAAAATTACTTTGATTAATGCCCCCTTCCCCAATGTGACTATGTTATGCATTCGAAAAATACTTCTGTTCATTTGTTGTATTTAATTTTAAGATCCCCTAAATTGTTATTTTAAGTCACTAAATTCAGCAATGGATAACCAGAAACCATGGCAGCATATCATGACGCACACGATGTCAGTTTGCCCTGTTATCATTGATGAAAAGTTGGATTGTTTGATTAAGGTCTCATCTACCAGATCACTCCATTATAATTATCAAGTAATCTCTGGGGTGTCTTATCTTTTTTCCTTTAGTAAGTCTTGCTACATGAACTTAAGACCACCATAGCTACTACAATGGAGGGGTCCTACCTCTGAGTTACATTTTTCTCTGTGGAAATGCCTGCCTTAATACCGTAGGAATACAGAGAGAAAGCTAGCACCTATTGACTGATTACCCAGCAGGTGGACTCCACAGCTTGCAGAGAAGGTGGAAATCCAGCTGCGATGAAAACACTTAATTCTGTTTGTACTTCAACAGAGTCTGTGCTGGAAACAGAATGCTTCAAACTGTAGGTTTGCCAACTTGTGATTCTGATCCCAAATCATGAGATTTGGAGAAAGAAAGGAAGCAGAGAGTAGTCTTTTTATTTTAGGCTTCTAATAAGGAGCCCGTATCGGATACCCACAGAGAAAGAAGTCTATTAAGGACACTGCTTACCACTTTTGGAGTAATGCACGTTTCCTAGTTAGGATGACGGTCCCACCGTGTAAAACTGGTCTGGTCTATGTTGCTTTCTTAGTTAAGTCTTTTCCTTTCTGCTTTTAAATATATCATCTGACCATATTCAAGCAATTAAATCACAGTCCTTTTATATTCCAAACTTACAAATGTTTATGGCTAGGGGCAACTGGGTGGCTCAGTCAGTTAAGCATCTGACTCTTGGTTTTGGCTCAGGTCATGGTCTCATGGTTTATGGTTTGAGCCCTGCATTGGGCTCTGCACTGATGGCATAGAGACTGTTTCGGATCCTCTCTCTCCCTCCCTCCCTCTCTCTCTCTCTCTCTCTCTCTCTCTCTCTCTCTCTCTCTCTCTCCCTCTGCTCCTCTCCAGCTTGTGTACGCTCTTATTCTCTTTCTCTTGAAATAAGTATACTTTAAAAAACTTTAAAAACACAAATGTTTATGGCTATATCCCTGGCACCTAGGATGACGCTTAGTAGGAGTTGAGTGTGTGCACGCATCAATGAAAACATGGGGGTTCTCATTCTTTCATTCATACCTCACAGATTTGTAGCTTGCCCACTCTCTTGTTATGTGCCAGGAATTATTGTAGGCACTGAATCACAGAGGCTAATAAAACACAGCCCCTGCTTTAAGGGCTCACAGGTAGACAGAAAGAAACCTAAGCAGTGAATTGTAAAATTTGGGAGGGGGCAGGCACTGGTAGAAATACGCACTGGATTTGTTGTTGTATTTATAAGGCATTGTGAATTCAATCACAGTTTAGTCGCATTGAAGTATTATTCACAGGAAAGTCCAAAAAAACCCACAGCATGTCAGCAAGCAGCACAAAGAACATATCACAATTATAGAAAAGGCAATGGAAGACGCCACAGTCTTGTATACATATTTATCAAAGTCATCACCATCATCATTATTCTTTGAAAGGATCACTTGGATTAGCTGACAAGTACCCAAGATATCCAGTGTTGCTAAACTGTTTCAGAGAAGTGCACTGAATTTTCTAGCAACAGGGAAGAGGGACGTGAGAAAAGGCCTCTTGCAGTTAACCTGAGTTAAAATTATAAAATACTTTTTTTTTAATGTTTTATTTATTTTTGATACAGAGAGAGACAGACCATGAGAGGGGGAGGGTCAGAGAGAGAAGGAGATACAGAACCAGAAGCAGGCTCCAGGCTCTGAGCTAGCTGTCAGCACAGAGCCTGACGTGGGGCTCGAACCCACGAACGTGAGATCTGACCTGAGCCGAAGTCGGACGCTTAACCGACTGAGCCACCCAGGTGCCCCAAAATTATAAAATACTTTTATCAGATTATTCTTAGTATAAATTGTAGTTGGAGGGGCACATGCGTGGCTTGGTAGGTTAGGCGTCTGACTTCAGCTCAGATCATGATCTCATGGTTCGTGGGTTTGATCTAACCCCGCATTGGGTTCTGTGCTGACAGCTCAGAGGCTGGAGCCTGCTTTGGATTCTGTGTCTCCCCCTCTCTCTATTCCTCCCCAGCTCATGCTCTATCTTTCTCAAAAATAAATAGACGTTAAAAAAAATAAATAAAATTTTAAGAAAATGAAGACAGTTGGAGGGGTGCCTGGGTGTCTCAGTTGGTTGAACATCCAACCCTGATTTCAGCTCAGATCATAATCCCAGGGTCGTGGGATGGAGCACTGTGTCTGGCTCCACACTGAGGTGGAGCCCGCTTAATGTTCTCTCTCTCTTTCTCTCTCTCTCTCTCTCTCTCTCTGCCCCTCTCCCCCAAACATGGTTTCTCACTCTCTCTCTTTCTCTCAAAATGAAAAATAAAATTTAAAAATGAAGACAGAAAAAAAAATGAAGACAGGGGGCCTGGCTGGCTTGACTGATGGAGCATGCAACTCTTGATCTTGGGGTTGTAAGTTCAAGCCCCATGATGAGTGTAGAGATCAAAAAAAAAAAATCCGGGGCGCCGGGGTAGCTCAGTTGGTTAAGCCTCCAACTTCGGCTCAGGTCAGATCTCACGTTCGTGGGTTCGAGCCCCACGTCAGGCTCTGTGCTGACAGCTAGCTCAGAGCCTGGAGCCTGCTTCTGGTTCTGTGTCTCCTTCTCTCTCTGCCCCTCCCCCTCTCATGCTCTGTCTCTCTCTGTATCAAAAATAAATAAAACATTAAAAAAAATCCAAAAAGTTAAAAATGAAAGTAAAAGAAAAAATTTACAAATCATGCATAAGTCCACCCATAGGTAATGGTAAACATCTTTGTTTATGTGCTTCTTATTTTTCTAGAACATATACATTTTAAAATATACAAAAATAGAACCAATTTGTATGTTCTCTATCGTGACCTGCTTTGTCTCATTTAACAATACTCTTTCTACATCAACAAATATTCTCCTATGATTTCAAAGTTAAGGGAAGCACTATATGGAAAGAGAGAATGTTGGAATAAATTTTCTGACTAAGCTACAAAGTTAGATACAAATGCAACTATTAGTGTTGTCATTTTTACCAGGGGAAATCATTTACAGTTCTACTAGACTAAAAAAACCATTCACATTCTTCTCAATCTTTTCTACAAGTTCACATGTATATATGTAATTTCATGGAGTCTGGGCCCCAATCCATAGTAATTATTAAGTTAAAGTTACATTTCTCTAGATCTGCACTATCCCACATGGTAGCCACTTAGCCACCTGTGGAGACTGTGCACTTGAAGGGCGGGGGAGGGGCAGAAAGCAAGAAAGAGAATCCGAAGCAGGCTCCAGGCTCCAAGCTGT
Source organism: Suricata suricatta (assembly GCF_006229205.1). Lineage (NCBI taxonomy): Eukaryota > Metazoa > Chordata > Mammalia > Carnivora > Herpestidae > Suricata > Suricata suricatta. The sequence goes on from NC_043717.1 coordinate 16,808,578, forward strand.
CAGCACAGAGCCCAACATGGGGCTCAAACTCACAAACCATGAAATCATGACCTGAGCTGAAGTTGGATGCCCAACCGACTGAGCCACCCAGTTGTCTCAGTCAAGATTTTCTTGAAACAAAAGGAATGCTTGCTAAATATTCATTACTAAAAAATGGCAATATGATTTACATATTTCCCATAGATATTACAGTGCATATGAACAAGATAAATTCGAAGCTCCAAGGAAAGGAAAAGCTTATTTGGGATTTAACTAGACAGGTATAAGAATTTTTGTTAAAATGGACACTTTTTATGATTCAAACCAATAATAATAATTTCATACATTATTCTAACATGAATCAATTTGCAGAAGATTTTAATTGTAATAATGTTATGTAAACTGGCTGTAAAAACTAAAAAAATTTTTGAAGAATGCTTTGTTTATATTGATAAACTTAGCATTGGTTTTCAAATGCATAATACCCCTTTGAAACTAATACTGAGTTGACAGAAATTAATGAATTTATTTAGCTTGGAAAGAGGTAGTTTTGAAGTCAAAGAGGTAGCAGAAACACAAAGACAGTGATGTCCTGGCAGCCACAGGAAAGAGTTTTCAAACATGTAAAATAACAAGGAAAGATTAAGTAATAAAAGAACAAGAAAAAGTGAACAAAGATTGCCAAATGTAGTGAAAGCCTACGCATGTTGGGGAAAAAAAGAACACCTATACACCCGCATGCACGTGCTTACACACACGTGTGTTTGTGTACCCATCAGCACCAATGCAAGGCTTTCCTCATTATCCTGAGCAACAGGTGGGAAGGACAGGAGGAGGCAAGAAGCTGGATGATCCAGGGTTGCGAGTGTGTAGGGACAGAGGACGGGGCCTGGAGGGTGTGATGGTGCCAGGACCAACCACAGCGAGAGCATGGAAAGGAGGCGAGTGAGAGACGGAGGAGGAAACAGGGTGGTCCAGGGAGTGAAGGTCCTGATGTGATCAAAGAACTGGCACAGCACACACAGTCTGCATGGCCCGTGGCCTTTATGTCACACTGCCTCCTCCCCCGCCCTGCTCCAGGTCTCTGCAGTTACTGGAGCTGAGATCAAGGGCGTTTGCCGAAATCTCCCACGCAGAAGCCCAGCTCCGCCCAGGATGAGGCAGGCATTGAACTGAGGTCATACAGGTGTCAAAGTTGCCAGTGAAGGTGAGCTGGGGCCTGGAGGCCTGGTAGAGTGGCTGGATAAGGCATGGACCTACTCGGGATTTTTATTAAACCTATGAGCAATGGCTGAAAGTATGAAAAAGGAGCCCTTCCTGTTTTCTTCACTCGTGCACTTGAAAAGGCAGACTGTTTCCTATAACTAAGCCTGCCTGTTACCGGGAGATTCAAGTATATCTTAGACACTGCTGTGTCATATATGCCTCGGGAGCACTGGGGGTTTTGTCCTGCTTTTTAACATTCTTCTGTTTTATGTGCAGTCACTGTTTTGATCACTTTATTTTGATAATGGTTTTAACAGAAAAGTTGCAGAAAGTACAAGGAGCTCTTATCTTTACCTGGTTTCACCCATCATGGACAGTTTATCATTTGCTTTATCGTCTCTCTCTTTCTCTGCATATATAGGTGCATACACGTATCTATACATGCACATGTCATTTCTTTCCAAACCAAGAGTTACAGACATTATGCCCCTTTACCCAGAAGCCTTCAGGGTGTGATTCCCAAGAACAAGGATATTCTGTTAGGCAACCGCAGCGCACTGATCAAAGTGAGGAAATTGAGCGTGGCTACACGGCTATTGTTTAATCCACAGTCCTCATTCCGCTTTTGTCAGTTGTTCCCATAACGTCTCCTATGGCTATTTTTCTTTCCTGCTGCAGGATCCAATCCAGAATCACACATTGTGATTTAGTTGTCATAGCTTCTTAGTTTCTTTTCATCTCCAACAGTTCCTCAGCTTTTCTTTGTATTTCTTGACCTTGACATTTTTTGAAGAACATAGGCAATTCATTTCGTGGAAGGTCCCTTAGTTTGAGTTGGTCTGATGTTTCTTCATGATTACAGGAAGGTTGTGCATTTTTGGCAAGAAGACCTCAAAAGAGGTTTTGGGTCCTTCTCAGTCTACTGCAGCAGGAGGCGCGTGAGGTCAGTGCAGCCCAACTGACAATCTTACCTTTACTTTGTAACAACAGCGGGATGTTCTTTTATCTTTATTTTTTCCATTTGGCAGATATCTTGCATTCCAGCATAATTTTCCATTTTGCACGTGCATAATAATGTGAAGTTTCTATTTTTGATCAATTGCAAATAACCAAAATGCAATAAACTGGTATTTTTTAAAGGAAGCATGTTTAAAATAATATGTGTTGGGAAGCCTGGGTGATTCAGTTGATTAAGTGTCCAACTTTGGCTCAGGTCATGATCTCCTGGTCTGTGAATTTGAGCCCCACGTTGGACTCTGTACTGAGAGCTCAGAGCCTGGAACCTGCTTCAGATTCTGTGTGTCCCTCTCTCTCTGCCCCTCCCCTGCTCATGCTCTGTCTCTCTCTCTCTCTCTCTCTCTCTCTCTCTCTGTCTCTCAAGGGTGAATAAACCTTAAAAAAAATTTTTTTAAGTATGTGTTACTGATCACTTGTGGGGGTTTAATGTCAACTGGTGTACTTAGATTGAAACCAAATCTGTTTCAGACAAAAATGAGAAAACTATATATTTGTAAATAATTTTGAGAATATGCAAGTTAAGACTCAGAAAAAACTTCCAGACACAATGAGCATATTTGGAAAATAGTAACATCAGTATATCCTTAGAGTGCGAGATTTTTATGGTTAATGTGGTGATATGCCAGGCAATGCATGTACAACCAGAAGAAACGTATGGCTTAGTGGGGAGGAGTGAATTCCCATCTGCACTGTGCACCTTAGGAGTAACTGCTATATAACAATTGTAGGCAGGTTCTCAGAGCCTGACAGAGGGGCGTCATGGGACGGGTTGTGCCAAAGGGAAGAAACTAAAAACGGAGCCAAAGAAGATTTTAAAATCAGAGCTGTGTCAACATGCATAAATTCACTTGCTTTCAAGAAGTCGCAACGGGATCCGGGAACCGGAAAAAGAATATTTATTGTTTTGCCTTTGCATGCCAAAATGTAATCTCTCTTTTTCTTCTACCCTTTCCTTTAAACAAAGGTCGTCTGCATGTAGAATGAGTATATTTTAAATGAAGCAGTCAGTGCTTTTATCTGCTCTCATTTCCAGTACTGAGCGGCGGCATGATAGAGTAGAAATTCTCCTGACTTGTGGTACCTTGGTGGCTCAATCAGTTAAGGTTCTGACTCTTGGTTTTGGCTCAGGTCATGATCTCACAGTTCATGAGTTCAAGCCCCACAATGGGCTCTGCGCTGCTTGGGATTCTTTCTCTCTCTCCCCCTCTCTCTGCCCCTCCCTATTTCTCTCTCTCTCCCTCCCTCTCTCTCTCAAAATAAACAAATAAACTTTAAAAAAACAGAAATTCTCCTTATTTTATGGTCAGACTGACCCACGTTCCAAACCTCATTCTGCCACAGACTGGCATGTGGCCTTGAGCAGGTCACTTGGCCTCAGTGTCTATGTCTTTAAATGAGGAATACATTTTGCTGGATTGGAAGGGTTAGAAATGACTTAATTTGCAAATACTGTGGCCCATAGTGGACAGCATTCAATAATGTAAGTTGAACATAAGGGCAAAATAGTTTAAAGAATAGAGCCCTGGGCTGGAAACTGGGCCACCAGGATCCAGGTGCCTGCTCCCTGGTTCACCAACAAGCACTTGACCATGGCTGGTCACTCAGACTTACTGGATTTTAGTCCAAATAAGGAAGGAGTGTTGGTTGGAGAGAAAGAGGTCAAGTTCAAGAGTTGACTGCCATGCTGTGGAAACACAGCTGAGCAAGTTGAGTGGCCTGTGCCTGACACTTGATCTGAGCCATGAATGATCACGTGTGGGCCTTTCCACTGGTCAAAGGAGGTGTTTCAGGTAAGGACAAAGACCCAAGGGGCCGGTGGCTGAAAGAGCAAAGTGTTGCCATGTGGCAAAATGGCAGCTCTGCTCCAATCCCAGCACAATCAGCTTCTGGGACTACCTCTGAGTGTTGAGTTGTATCAAATACATTTTAAGATAAGTGGACCCTCTGTGGGCTTTGGAAATCTTTTAGCTTTGCCATAGGGAAATGGCAACTGAAATGGGAGTACTCACCATGTGGACTGGGCCAAAGGAAACTGTCAGTTAAATTTTAGTCTTAACTCATTAGTAATTCATAATGAATCCTTCTTTGGGGCTTTTGATACAGTAGGCACTGTTCTAAGTGCTGTACTTCCCTGAATTTGCCCAGTCCTCTCGGCACGGCTGTGTGAAAGACGTGAAAGACGTGCTGGAATGATACTCCCTTCACAGATGAAGAAACAGACACAGAGAGATGAGATCATTTGCCAAAGGTCACCTGCAAGCAAATGGAAGAATCAGGATTAGGATCCAGGCTGGCTGACAAAGGCCCTGATCCTAATCATTCTGTGAACTGTCTCTCTAGAGACTGAGGAAGTAAGGAATCATTCTTACAGAAAATTATACAGTTAGCTCGCACTGAGAGTTGAGAATTTAGTCACATATTCAAGTACAGCTGTACTTAAATGCTGCATTCACACAAGAGACCGGGTGTTACTTTTGGACCCAAATACACTTCATTATTTTCTTCGGGAACACTTTTGATTATGTCATTATTTGGGCATAGGCACTTAGGTAATGCATCACAATAATTAAGTCTCCCCTTCCCCTAATGTGCCATTCTTTGCTGGAAGTGAGAGGAAAGTGGGAAATGGAGTGTATTGGACAGCATTTCATGTAGGGGCTTTGTGTCAAGTGGAAGTTCTCTTAAAAAGGCTGGCCCAGGGTGCCTGGATGGCTCAGTGGGTTAAGCTTCTGACTCTTTTTTTTTTAATGTTTTTTAATTTATTTTTGAGAGAAAGAGAGACACTGTGTGAACAGGGGAGGGTCAGAGAGAGAGGGAGACACAAAATCTGAAGCAGGCTCCAGGCTCTGAGCTAGCTGTCAGCACAGAGCCCAACACGGGGCTGGAACCCACAAACCGTGAGATCATGACCTGAGCTGAAGCCGGACGCTTCACCAACTGACCACCCAGATGCCCCAAGCTTCTGACTCTTGATACCAGCTCAAGTTGTGGTCTCGTGGTCGGGGGATCAAGGCCCATGCTGAGCACGGAGCCCACTTGGGATTCTCTCTCTCCCTCTCTCTATCCCTCCTGGCTCGTGTGCACACTCCCTAAAATTAAATAAATAAACCTTTTTTTAAAAGGCCGGCTTGGTGTATCTTCTCAGGTTGTGTGACAGGCTCAGGTTGCCAGTTTTCCTTCTAAGTCAGGCTCTGCCAAACTGGAGGAATGCTCTGGGAGCACTGTGAGTCTGCAGGGGTAAACATAGCGGCTGCAGCTTAATAGCAGGAACTGACTCTCCATGTCTCTGTGTCCTACATGCTGGGTCTAAAAGAGTCAGCAGGCACACAAATGAGGATTATGACTGTCTTGAGGAAAACCCGTTTTGTTATTTACTTGCCTTAAATTATCCAGCGTTCTACCAACAAATTTCTCGGGGCCTTTGAATAGGCCATGGACCCCCTGACACTCCGGGGGTTGGGAATCTGAGTCAAATGATGGGAACAGAGTGGGGAAATTGCCCGGCTGGCTGTCATCCTCATCTCCCCAGCACCTGAACCCAGAGAGCCTGTTCTCTGCTTGGGATCCTTTGGGGTGTCAAGCATGATGTCCTAGTCCTTAGTTCATTTCAAAGACACAGATACTGAAGGTCTAGCACTGGTGAGAAGAGGTGAAAAGTCAGGCGTCCTGAAGGAGCGTGGTGCCAAGAGTAAGGTGTATAATAATGATATCAACATCTTCATCACCATCTCTATCCACCATTGACTGAATACTTGTCATGTATCAGATCTTACTCTCTTGGGCTTGTCATGTATTTTCTCATTTAATTTTCACAATAGTTCTATGAAGTAGATACTATTATTAGCTTCATTTTCCAGACATGGGGAAGCAGGCCCAGAGAACTTGATGAACCTGTTCACTGTCACATACCTAGTAAGAGGTGCCTAGGAATTTACCCCAGGAAGTGTTTGCTGGAGATAGGCAATAGCTCCAGATGGGAGGGAGGTCCTCACCCTCTCCAGTTTCATAGGCACCCTGATGGGGAGGGGCACCTGCTGGCGGGAGGCAGGCAGCCTCAGGCATCTTGGTTTTCCGGAGCTGTGAGAAGGTGCAGACGTGTTGAGACAACAGGCAGGGTAATCAGAGGCACTGCCATGAAGGGGTGAACGGTCTGGACGAGGGAACAGCCTGACTGGCTTTAGTCTTGGCTTCACCATTTTTCAGCCAACGAACTTCCTTATGCCTTGGTTAACCTGTTTGTAGAAGAGGGATAATTAACCTGCTCCTTAGGGCTATTATAAGGAAGAAAGTTAGCATTTGAGGCCGAAGAATGCTTTTCTCTGGGAAGACCACAACCATGAGGCTGGTTTTCCAGCAGCCTTCAATTTTGCTCGTGTTTGTAAATACCTCACTGCAACTCCATCCCATCGGCCATTTACTTGAAATTTGCTTGAGGTAATGAAGTTCACTTACAAATTTCTATATAGCAGGGGTGCCTGGCTGGCTCAGTCAGAAGAGTTGGTGACTCTTGGATTGTGAGTTCAAGCTCCATGTTGGGCATAAAATCTACTTACAAACAAACAAACAAACTCAGGGGCACCTGGGTGGTTCAGTCGGTTAAGCTTCTGACTTCAGTTTGGGTCATGACCTCACAGTTCCTGAGTTCAAGCCCTGCATTGGGCTGTCTGCTGTCAGTGCACAGCCTGCTTCAGATCCTCTGCCCCTCTCTCTGCGCCTCCCCTGCTCGCGGGCTTTCTCTCCCTCTCAAAAATAAATAAACATTAAAAAAAAACTTTCAAAAATTTCCGTATAGCTTTATTTTACAAACTTGGTTCAGCTACAAGTCTTTTTTTCTCTTTTTCAATTGAGATAAAAATTTATATAACAGAATTAGCTATTTTACAGTGGAAAAACTCACTGGTACTCAGTACAGGTACAATGTTGGGCCACCAGCAGCTGTATCTAATCCCAAGACATTGTCATCACCTCCAGAAAAAAAAATCCATACCCGTTAATCAGTCACACCTCCCCACCAACCATTAACCTCATTTCTATCTCTATGGAGTTGCTTATTCTGGACGTTTCAAGTGGTATCATACACTATTTGTTCTTCGGTCTGGCATCTTGCACTTAGCATGATGTGTTTGAAGTTCATCAATGTTGTAGCCTGTGTCAGTCCTTCATTCCTTTCTATGGCTGAATGATAATTTTGTTTATCAGCTCATTTATCAGTGGAAATTTGCTTGTTTCTACCCTTTGGCAACTGTAAATACAATTGTGGACAAGTTTTTGTTTGAACACTTGTTTTTCATTCTTTTGGGTATGTCCCCAAGAGTGGGATAGCTAGATCGTATGGTAACTTTACGCTTAAGTTTTTGAGGACTCACCAAACTGTTTTCCAGAGTGGCCGCACCATTTTACGTTTCAACCAGCAATTTCTCCACGGCCTTGCTGACTTTTGTTACTTTCTGGCTTGCGCAATATATTTACTCATATCATAGCTATCCTTGCGGGTGTGCAGCTGTATCTGTTGTGGTTCACACTGCTCTTTGGCTTTGCAGTGGCACACGTAGTTTCATGTTGGAGTCTGCTGGGTTTGTATTTGTCCAACAATCCCCATGTTTGGGCGGCCCCTCTGTCAGTGCCCAGGCAGCAGCAGGTTTTCATGCTTCTAGGTGATTCCAGTATGCAAGCAAAGCTGAGAATCACTGTGTCAAAGATTCTAAACCCTTCTCAGTCTTTTTAATCAGGAATTTAAATCACATTTAACTTAGTAGGCCAGACCCTCATTTATCTGAAAAAGGGTGGGGGAGTGATACGGCTTTCTGTCAGCCATTTCAACCCTAAGAGCTAAGGCCAGAGGTTGGTGTTTGTTGTTTTTTTTTTTTTTTAAGAGAGGAAGTGATTTCGCCACAGCTGCACACAGGGGGCAGGGAGGCAGAGTGTCTCCAAGGGTCCCAAGTGAACTGCTGAAAACAGAAAAAATAAAACAGTAAAACAAAAGGCTACTGGCTTTGATGGCAGGTGCAGCTGCTAAGGGCTGCTCGTCCCCACCCACCCTGCCCTCCACCTCCCTTCACAAGGAGGGTTTGGTGGCCTCTGGGTTCTTACAGCCTGGGAGGTTTCCAGTCAGCTCCCTGTTTCCCTGTCACGGTCACCACCTTCCCCTCTTCAACAGAGAGCTTTCTTCCATTTTCTTTTCTTAATTTTTTTATTTCAGAGAGAGAGAGAGATAAAGAGCATGGGTGTGTGCACAAGTGGGGGAGGGAGCAAAGGGAGAGAGGACAGAATCCCCAGCAGGCTCCACCCCATGCTCAGTGCAGAGCCTGACATGGGTTTTGATCCCATGATCCTGGAATCATGACCTGAGCCGAAATCAAGACATGGACACTCAACCGACTGAGCCACCCAGGCTCCCCGAGTCTTTTTCCATTTTCCACTTCCTTCTTGCCACTAGGTGGTTAGTGTTGCTGAGCTGGCCAGCCAGTGTGACTCTGAGCTCATAAGAGCTCTGTTGGGGACGCCCAAGTTGGCCTGACTGCGAAGAAGCAGGTGGGCTCATGTGAAGGCCAGTTTTGGATAAGAGTAATACCTAACACAAGGAGCATTTTGTTAAGAGGATCACCTACGTGGTTTTCACTCTAAGTACAGACTTCATTCATGTTATCGTCACTATTGTTACCATCCTCCAGCCATCTCTCGCCCACGCCCACAGGAACAAACCTGGAGCGGAACAAGCGGGTCTCCTCTCCTGGCAGCAACGAACGGCGCACACCATTGCGGGGTGCCGTGCTGGACAGGACCCCGCGTCGGCTCCCAGGACTGGGCCCGTGGCAGGGGCTCTAGGGGAGGGTTACGGAAGCCAGGTGTTGTCTGGATTGGATGCTGGCTGGGAGCGAGCAATTTCCGTGGTAGGGGGTCTTCCTAAGTCTTATCGAGAAGCAGGGAAGTTCGGAGAAAGGCTGTGAGTGGTCAAAGAGCAGCAGTGGTTCATATTGGCCAGGATTCGGGGACATGCGGAGGCTTCTGCGGTCTGGACAAGGTTCACTTGTTCTCCGCGTTCAGACAGGATTACAGAGTGGTCTGGTTTTTGTCTTGTCCCATCCTGGTCACAGGGTGGCCTTGTCTGATGTTGGCGTTCTGGGGAATTATTTATGTTCAACGGAAGATGGTCTGGGCCAGTTCCCAGCTGGCAGGGGCTGCTTTTCTCTGTCAGGTTTCACTTTCAGCCAAGAGCAGACAAGGTCAGGCCAGAGGATAGGAATCCCTGATATTCACATTTTCACCATTGCCAAGATTTTGTTGACTAGGAAGTTGTTTCTTTTTTTTTTTTTAATAGTTTATTGTCAAATTGGTTTCCATACAACACCCAGTGCTCTTCCCCACAAGTGCCCTCCTCCACCACCTCCACCTCTTTCCCCCCCTCCCCCTTCCCCTTCAACCCTAGGTTCATTTTCAGTATTCAGTAGTCTCTCAAGTTTTGCGTCCCCCTCTCTCCCCAGCTCTCTTTCCCTCTTCCCCTCCCCCTGGTCCTCCGTTAGGTTTCTCCTGTTCTAGGAGGTTGTTTCAAGAGCGCAGGCAGTGGGGCGCCCGGGTGGCTTAGCTGATTAAGCAACCAACTCTTGATTTCAGCTTAGGTCATGGTCTCGTGGTTCCCAAGTTGGAGTGTGGGGCTCTGTGCTGGTGGCTCGGAGCATGCTTGGGATTCTCTCTTTCCCTCTCTCTCTGCCCCTCCTGCACTTGTGCATGTGCACACTCTGTCTCTCTCTCAAAAATAAATAAACATAAAAAAAGGGTACAGGCAGTAGTTTGGTAAATTTCTTCTGCTTTTCTGTTGCAGGATATGTTGCTGAATTATCTGGTGTGACAAAAGCTCCTCAGGATACACTGGTCAACTGTAACACACACAATTCCCACAATCAAAATGATTATTCATCCTGTGACCGGATTCATCCTGGCCTCCAAACCAGGGGCTTCGTTTCTAAAACCCAGACAATGAGAACATGTTCCACAATCCAAATAGGTACTCAAAGTCCAGCTGGGGATGTTTAAAGAGGCCTCAAGATCTTGGTTCCTGTCCATGACCTACCTTTAACAATCTTGCCAGGATTCTGTCATTGGTAGGTAATACAGTACATCGTGAGCATCTTTACAATAGCTCCTAAAATTACCTCGACAATGTCGGCTCCTTTTCAAGGCCCATTTATCTCTGATGTTGTGCTAATGTCATGAAACATTGTTATTAGACTCCATTGTTATAGCTATCAGATGAGCTAATGGCAAAGCAACTTAAGGAATTTCATTTCTATTTCACACCTTGCATGAGCAAGGTGAGGCATTTATACTGGCCGCTGCTGCCTTCACCGCAGGACACAAGCTGTTAGCAGGACTGGCTACATAGTTTGCAGGTTCAGGGCAAAATTATTAAGAATTTCAAGAAAGTGAGAGCAGAAAAACCAAGTTCGGGGCCCTTCTGAGCATGAGGCCCTGTGCCAATGCATAGGTTACATGCCCTAGAGGCCCACCCTGCCACTGAGTGGCAGGCCGCCCACTTGAGACCTTTCGAGTCCTACTGTCCTTGCAGTGTGACAAGGGGCAACTGTGTCCCTGACCTGACTCCAGAGGAGTGGCAAGAACTGGAGAATATCCCAGGATGAAAGCAGGAGCTGCAGACTAAGGCATAGAGACCGAAGGCTGAGATAACAGAATAGCTCCTGACATTGAGAACCTGGGATCCCAGAAGAAAGGAAAACATGCAGAGCAGCAAAAGGTGGCTATAGGTGGGAAAAGGTAAATGCAAGCACTAAAAAGGAGATACAGTTCTTAGTAAGATGGTATAAAGAACACTTGTGAAGACATTGCCCAGTTCCTTGTAGAAAGGTGAAGGACTCCGGAAAATAGCACCACTAGGAACTGCTTGGGGGGGAGGGGAAAGTTTAATACCGAGGTTCTTCCTGCTTTTCGGGAGGGTACAAGAGTTCACTGATTTAAACTTTGTCTAGCTTTTACAGCAATTCCTGTGAGCTTCCGACGCCCAGGGACGCCCAGAAGACTGGTGGGATGATGGAGTCATTTGCCTAGCGATACTGTCAGTGGAATAAAGGAGGGCTTTAGCGCGCAGAAACTGATGTTCTCTCCTTTGCCACATCGTGTTGAATACCAGCCATAAGCCCCAAGTCAAAGACAAGCCCACAGCGGAAAGGTTCACTGTGTCCAACAGAGGCACCCTTAATGATGCAGCAACTCTGAAATCTCTAATTTTCCAAGTCAACATTAACAGCTTTATCCTGCGACCTGCGTCTCCACCATTCCCATTTTTCACACAGACGTAGGTAACTTAAATACCCAAGAGATTTCTCTTTGGTTCGGAAATGCAAACCGACCCTTGCTAATAATAATGGCAATATTTCTAATGGCTTTAACTAGTATTTGAAGAGTTAAGGGAAAGACGGCAGTACTTTTACACTACAGGGTGGATACTAGCGTTTGATTTTCCGGACTCTGCCAGGAAATAAGAGGGGCCCTGGCTTGGGGGATGGTCTGGGGGAAGCGTAGGGGGTGGGCCCCCCGGAAGTCGTGCTGCGCTGTTTAAACCTAAGGTGACCTAACGGATGGCGGGAGCGCCCGCCCGATCTTCGGCGCGGTAGCGGCCATTGGTGACGCACGCCGGGGAGCACGGCGCCCACGTTTCCACCATTACATTAGCCAGGCCCCACACCCTGCGCTCTAAGTTCGGGGCTGCGGGCGTCCTCGCTTCCTCCCTCCCGGAGGCGGGCCCGACCCCGCCCCCGCGCCCCGGATCGCTCCCGGCGGTCCCTCCCACCTCCTACCCTCGGCCTCCCCGGCGCGGCGCACTCCCTGCCGGCCGCAGCCTGACACGCCGCGCGGCCCCCCAGTCTCCCGTGGCCGCCTCCCCCAGGCATGGCACAGGGCCTCCCCTCACTATGGCAGCAGCACGGCACAGCACGCTCGACTTCATGCTCGGC